>NW_028255737.1:0-66034 GCF_964263255.1 Lissotriton vulgaris | reverse complement strand
CGTATTGTTGTGTTCATATCTAGGACCCTAATTCTATATTCCCGATTTATGCCCTTGTGAGATTATATTCAATAATATCCTGATAAAGGCATAAGAATCAGATCCATATTCAGTAATAGCCCATGCAATCCAAAGCACAGCACGGCTACTCCCATCGACTCCTAGAAAGCATAACGCGTTCTTTAAACAAACCAAGCCTCCAGCAGCCCGGGAAATCCCCCTGCTTTTGTTTTGATTTGAACAAGAACTCCTGAAGTCCAGAAAGAACTGTTAGTTCTTAGTGACGTCTTATGTCCAACCTTACGTCAAACCCGGCACCTTCCAGGTATAAAATACCAACAGTTGCCTTAAGCAAACACACAGTGGTTTGGAGCAGAGCGGCCATCTACTTGCCCGAGAGCCCAGCTGATGCGAGAGCTCACGGAAGCTGCCCCTCCTGTTTGACGCACTGAGAGAGACACTGTCTTTTTCTCCAGCCTAGAAAATCCAGTTCCGGTTTTTTCAGCCTACCCTTGCAGGTTGCTGGAATATCGAGTCCTGAGGAAAGAGATACCAGACCTCCCACATTCTATTACCAAGGTACGGAGCTGATTAAACCCTTAAGAGAATTATTGATGCAGATTCTTAGCAAAATAATCTTAACCAACTTAACTTAAACTGCTACTTACTCATCCCTTCTCACGTATTAGGCATAGGTCAGGTACACCGGGGTAGGCTTAGTTAGAAGCACCAGTTGAGTACGTTAGTCAATGTATTTATGTATGTATATATTTTATCCATTTTAAAGTATCATATGGCTTAGAAACCATATCCATGCTTTTACAGTATTATTTCATAATACTACTTTTACTGTACGCACTTTACTTTACTTTAAGTATTGCAATTGTGGCAATTAATTTCTCTTGCATGAGAAAGAAGGCTGCTCAATAAATAACACCTTTTTATTGAAAATGCCTGACTCTCTATTTCTCTGCACTCTGGTGAAACTAAGTATGCACTGCTGACTGAGTAAAATATCTGTCTGTTGCTTTCACACGACTCTAGAGATATACTCTTATTCAGAGGGAGCAAAGTTGTCATGTTTATGCGGTTGTCGGAAACTGAATCCCTTCTTGTCTGAGCCAGGGGAGCTTGTCCCTCCCTATTCATTCAAGAAAGTTTCCAGTGACCTCTGAGCTAGCTGGCGCAAACCTAAATTAAGTTTAACATAGTCAGTAGAGACCTAGATGACCTCAGTCCTACGTCTACACTGCTGTTTATGTTATTCCAATGCGCGGAGCCTTTTGGGAAAATAGGAACTACACTACATGGCGCTCAACGTTTGGTAAGGCGATAATCGAACGCAAGACACTAGAGTAACTCAGTCGTGCTTTTTCACACAGAATCCTTTCCCCATAAAAACTCCAAAAGACGTCTGGAGTGGGTGACAGGTTAATATCCTCCGGAACTTAGTGGGATGAGAATCCTATGTATTAGTTTTTGGTTTGATCAACGTTGAAGGATACAGTGTTCCAAAATATTGTGCACCTAATCTTTGTTTCCTTGAAACTCGATCTGCAACAGAAAACTTTCAGTCAGTTAAATGGCAGAAAGTGACGAAGAGAGGGAGCGAGCAAGAATAGCAGCTCAACTCTTAGAGGAAGACACAAGTCTCCAAGAAACTGACCCGGATGCAATAATCATTCCGGTCAATATAAGAAGAACTATAACTCTAAAACTTATAGAAAAGGGACTGACAGCACGAGGTGGTACAGTCATATTCGTGATAGAGGCACATGAATATCGGCAGACAGAGGTATTCTATTCATGGATACATTTTCCAGCAGCACACGCTGTGACAAAAGACTTCCACTATTACAAAATAGAGGAACCTCCGGATGAATACACTCCTTTCGAGGAGGTTGAAATCCCACTAAAATACAAAGAGCACCTGCTCTGGTTTAATGGCGCCCTAAAACATAAGAATCACATCACCAAGCTCGGTCCACTGGTAGACTAGAAGCAACGGGGCCGGTCCTATGCAACTATGCAACACACCCAGACTACGAAATAATGTCAAGCAAAGAACTCCTAGTTAAACTAAAAGAATTAACAAAGACATATAAAGAATTTGTTCAATTGGCAAGGGATGATATAAAGAACCTACAGAAATTGAAGGAAACAGATATAACAGAACAACCATTTGAAATCGCCAGAATCATAGAAAAATCCTATGAAGAGCTAGAAAGAGATAATTTGGGTAGGAAACCGGTAAAAGCCCAACTAACTAAAAATCCTGAAAAAACATTTATTAAAAATAATTTAAAAACTCCAAAAAAGAGTTGGAAAGGTAATAAACAAACCATTCCGAGGGAAAAACGTTTTCAGTCCAGAGGAAGGTCTCCTCAGCGTAGAGAGAGATCTCCAGGCCGAGAAGACAAGTCTCCCCAAAGGGAGCCCTGTGAAAAAATATATAACCTTAGAGATAGGGATAAAATAAGAAAACCAGACGGATATCAAGATGTTGATACACGTCCCTCTCGATCCTTCTCACTCAATCTTTCTCGATCTTCCTCACAGAAATCGAAAAGAAGAGGACGGTCAGAACACAGAGAAGAGCACGTCAAGTCCAACGACAAGGAACCTGCTCATCAAAGTAAAAAATGACAATTTCCCAGAAAGAAGGTAGCAAGTATTAAGAATAAACATGCCGAGAATTCTGAGGACACAGCTGAAAAATGGAGAGTGGGCACAGACAATGCTAGACAGCGCAGCAGAAGTGAGCATAGCTCGCAAGGTCCTGATGAATCTTCTGGAGACAGTGGACACAAGACTAAGGCAGTGCTGTCATCATTGTTCTAAGTTTGCAAAACAGTAGGTAGTATAAATAAATAAATAAATAAAGCACTTGACACAATGCAGAGTGACACTGTATTTATTGTATTTATTTTAAAATAGTTTGAAAATATTTTACACTCATGTAAAAAATATTGTTGCTTTAATTGTAAGATATATTTTTAAGATATTTCATATGAATCACCACATATGCTGATATTACAGTGAAGATAAAATTAAGTGTTTATGTTTTTGTACAAGGACCTACAACATAAGAAGTTCAGTATGGAAAATCAGCAAAATTTGAAAGACGGTTTCGACATTAGTAACAGTGTCATAGAAGAGCTAAACATAATTTTCATAAGTAGGGAGAATGAAGAGGAAGATATAAATGCTGTAGATATCAGCTGTGATTTTCTAAACTAAACTTTAGATGCTGATTTTGTGGAAGCATTAGATGACATCGAGTATGATCATATGAATTTGTGTAATCAAGAAATTGAAGTAAATCATCCCAAGCATAGTCAGCAGAGCTTAGAGTAAGGAACTATGTAGGAGTTTCTAAGTTCCTTAGCATACATTTTAGTTCTCCATGACGACGGTACAAGTACTCATTACTACAACGCTGACATGCCATGAGATTAATGAGGTGAGATTTCAAAATATTTTCTTTCTGCTGTACTTTATGCATAAATGTGTTTGCTGAAACATTTTGCAGATGTACACCTGTTTTCAACATATGGTTTTCTGCATATGAAGTCCAGACAAATCACTTTCAAACAAAAGATGGAACAAATATAGAATACATTGTTGAAATCTTGGATTTTCTGCTTATAATATTGATGTCCGGTGTTCAGATGCAGGAATCTGCACAGGTCGGTCATCATATCGTCCTCTTTTTCGTGTGGGAAGGAACTGATGGAAACAACAATCTCCTAAGCATTTTTCCCATACAGCAATGGGACTTCCCTTTGCTTTTTTCATTTGGAATAACTCTATAGTATTCCCCATCACTTCTTTAGAATGAAGTGGATGAATACTGTAATGTTCGTAGATTTCTTCAGTTATGGAAACATCCAGTATTTCAATTTGTCCAGATGGGAAGTCAGTATCTTCTACAGTTATTTATTCTTTTCCCACATACACATTTTTGTAATATTAATTTTTTATAGCAGATAGAACGCTGCCTTTTTCACTTTCCTAATATCCACTAATTCTTGCCAGATTTTCTTACTCTTAGTAGGAACGCCATTGACAAGAATAACTTAATGTTCATCCTGTACATTTGCTACACCAATTGTCTGTGTTTTAAGTAAATCAAGATTGTATTGAATGTTTTCTGTAGTGCTAGCACTCTTGGTATCTAGTTGTGAACTGTACTGAGCGGAGAATTGATTGAAAGCACTTCTCAGGACACGTAGTGAAGAGAAATTTACATTGTAAGCTGAATTAAAGTTGTGATGCCCGCTGTCTGTAATGTAGATCGAAGGTACTAATTGATATAAATATTGATGAATGCTATTTTGTACAGTTAACAGAATCTGAGGACAGAGTACAATTGTCTCTACGTTAAGGAAAGCAACGATGAGTACAGGCCTCAGCAAGGCCTGTAAGTGCAAAGGGTTCGCCCTTCTGTGCACGAAGTCCTCAGACTACACAAAGAATTTGGCACGGAAACTGGAAATACAAAAACATAGTTTAATAAACCTTTAAAGGTGGTCCTACAGCCCACACAACACTCTACAGCATTGTACAGGGTAGCACAAAGAGCTTGAGTACACAGTCACCTTTTATACACAAAGAAGGGGCTCATAAGTAGGCGGGTACAACTCAGGACATGATTTACGACCATATATGGACATTTCTGAACATAATCAATACATGGGTGGAGTTAACGGTTCTTGAGGCCTACAAAATTGCACATTCCTATCTACGCTAATCAGAGACAGATGTGACTTCTACTGAGCATGCGCTAGACGCACAAAGGGCTATTTATAGACTGTTAGTGGGCAGATCCAAAGGGCGACTAGCGAAGAGGTAGGACTCATCACATGGCAAGCACATGGCAATATGTGGCAAACAAAATGGAGGACAGAAAACAAAATGGAGTCTGACCATATCAAGAAATTGAGCGGGAAAAACGAAAAAAATTAATTATATATCATGTCTTTAGCTAATGCTTAACAGTATCACTGTTTTATTTACAACAGACGACCCTTTCAGCATTAGCTGAAGACTTTCGGTTTCCTAGGATAATCTAAATACTCATCGTTATTGTTGATGCTCATCATTTCAGCTATCTCTCTAGTTATGCTTTTCTGGTGGGTAGCCTCAGTAACAGCTCTTTTATTAGGTACACAAAATGTACACTTAAGGAACATATCATTGGACTACATTGAATACATATACAACATGTAAAAATAATAGCAATAATTATACAGAGGCCAGTAAGAACTTTCCAATCCCATGTGGAGATCAGAGTCCAGAACCAACTTGAAAATGTCCAAGTTCCATTTTCAACATGTATATCAGCAGCAATCTTATGTAGTTTATTAATTGCTTTGTACACAGAAGGAGTGTGATCAGGGATGAATACACAACAGCTACTTCCAATAAATCTACAAGCACCACCTCTATCTGCTAGCATCACGTCCAAAACCATTCGGTTTTGTAACGCAACAATTCTAGTAATTTGCAGCTCTTCGGTGAGATTACCAAGAGCTGCAGCAGTTTGATTTGTTACGGCTTCCACTACTCTTGTTAATCACCGTATCTTTCTACTGTTCAGAGCAGCTCCAACAAAGAAAAATAATCCTAAATTGAAATCTATATACTGTTGCAGACTAGTGTCAGTCTGGTCTACATCATCAATAGACAAAGTCTGTTTGTATCTGTTTACAGTTACATTATTCAATAATTTCAAATCTTTATGATATGATGCAGGTGCTAGGAATATAGGCGGTAGTAAACATGCTACATAACATTCTCCGGACCATCCAGCTGGTAATCGGTAATAACCTCTATTACCACATACAAAGTAAGTGTTATGAGAAGCCCGAAATGTGCTGTTTTTCAGACCATCAATATTTACCACAATAATACAATCACTAATACCTTCAGGGATATAACCTACACTTTGTACACATAAATCTGCTTGAGCTTGGGCCACTGAAATCACAAACTTCTCATTACCAACAATGTCTCTAGTGTTCGTAAAAATATGGGGCGTTGACTCTTTGTCCGGTCGATATTCTTCCCACTCCCATATAGTTCCGTTAGCGAGTGGATAGCCTTCTTTGTCCTGATGGCATTCTTTATTCAATCTGAAAAGCAGTCTGCCCACTGGTTGCTTTCTCGTAGCAAAAAGCAAAGTGTACCAGGCTCGACAAGAACCATTATAAGAGAAAGGGCGAGGTATGAATGGTGTTCCCCCCTTCTTCTGATGTGCTTGCATCATCCCATATATCCAACAGTTTGTGGCATTAGTATTGACGTGGGTATGGTGCAGCATCTGAATAAAAGTATTATTCAAATACGACTGTCGATGCTTCAACTCTTGATATGGAAGTGTATAAAAGAAATGCTCATCTGGAACTGGAGTGGAAACAACATACAACTCACGGGCAGGAATTGCATCCTCGACAAACCACGTGATTGTAGCAAAAACTGCTACAGCAGCAATGAACCCTACAGCACAGAAAATGTTCTTCTTATCCATCCGAACAAATGTACAAACAGTATCTTCCTGAAACTAAAGGGGTTGTCACAACTCTTCCCCCTAGGCAGCCGTTGTTTTCTTCACCAGCCGGCCAAGACGGGTGTCACTACTCTAATGCAGGGCTGATCCCCCCCCTTGCCTCATCGGCTCTCCGTTTCACTGACCTAGGTACCGTTCTGACAACCTATCACGCAAGTGCAGGCTCTTTTCTTGGTCGTAGTTTGTATCTCTTCGCTCCAGGAATGGTCGGGTCCGGGAAGAACTCCTCAGATTCGTCAGGTACCACAGCACGGCCTCTCTCCGCAGTCAGGACTTCTCGATGGTCGGTCAATACAGCAGGCTCCACCAGTCCGGGTTGCACCTTCCGGCAATGTACAGAATGGATCCAGTTCTTCCGGTTGGTGACTCAGACAGCTGTTCTCGTGGCAAGAAGAACCTGCTAGGGACCACACCACCTCGGCTCCAGACTGCTCGACCTCTCGAATGATTTTATGAGGACGAAATCTCCAGGCCGGAGATTATGGCCTTCACCTGTGGACCGGTCAGGGAGTGCTTCTCGAACATGTTGATGAATGGAAACCAAACTGTCAGTTAATTGTGCCAAATAGTCATTCATTAAAACACAAGGTACATCATACACTGAGCTTGGCTTGGGCACTCCCCATATATTCACAGGACGCCCGAATACTATCTCATAGGGCATAAGGCCCATCTAAGAATGTGGTACCGATCTGATAGACAATAATGCCAAAGGCAAGGCATCTGGCCAAGTCAAAGAAGTAGAAGCTTGTATCGTTGCTATTTTAAGCTTTAGAGTACCATTGTACTTTTCCACCAATCCTGCTGATTGCGGGTGGAACATTGCATGAAATTTCTGTTTGATTCCCAATCCTTTCAGGACATACTTAACACGTCCGCTATAAAATGAGGCCTGTTGTTACTCCACAACAATCTACAAACACCATACAGAGGAAAGAATTCCTTCAATAACACCTTTGCCGTAGTAATTGCAGTATTGTCCTTCGTAGGGTGTGCTTCAATCTATTCACTGAACGCACAAACCACAAATAAGACCAATTTTTAGATGATTGCAGCGTTCCAGCTATACTTCAAAAGGTACAGTAGGTGTTGCAAATCCTCCTGCTGGAGTTCGTGTCCCTTTTCCTGGATTGTACTTAAGACAAATCATGCAGGTCTGTACTACTCTCTTAGCCGTGCTAGCAATCTCTGGATGCTCCCAAACTTGCGTGATCAATTTTACAATTGCCGAAGCTCCAACATGTGCTAGCCCTTTTGCCATCTGAACCATAGGTTGTACAAAGGCTGTTGGTAACTTCCACTTATCCATTTGTTTACTTCTCCAACAACCTTCATCATCCAACTCTCCATCCTTGGACCATTGCTCCCGCTCTTTATCAGAAGCGGTCCTCTGTATCTCTAGCACCTCCTTCTTAGCATCGTGCCTTCGCTCAGCTTGTGACTTCACAACGTACATTGGAGTGGAGTCAGGCTGCATCGCAGTTTCACGTGCTACTCGATCTACAAAAGCATTTCCTTCTCCCACTTTATCTGTCACTTTCTTGTGTGCGCTGCATTTCACTATAGCTATCTTCTTTGGATAGGTCAATGCAGTCAAGAGGTTATGCACTAACTCTCCATACATTATCAGTGCTCCATGTGATGTCAAAAAGCCCCTTTCCTTCCAGAGCAGGCCAAAATCGTGCGCTACTGCAAAAGCATAGCGGCTATCTGTGTAAACATTCACGCATAATCCTGCACTAAGCTCACATGCTCGAGTCAACGCTATCAGTTCTGCTGCTTGAGCTGATTTCTGCGGTATGCATGCTGTCTCCACTATTGTGTGTAGCGTAGTAATTGCATATGCTGCTGAGGTAGTACCATCTGGTAGCTTCAGGCAAGACCCATCCACCCACAGCTCTCCATCCACATCTGTAAAGGGCGTGTCCTGCAAATCAATACGACCCTTTGTCTGTTCCTCAGTCCCAAAAACACAGTCATGCGCTTCTTGAGCCTCAGGCTGAGTCGCCGGAAATGGCAACAACGTGGCTGGGTTTAGTGTTGCACATCTCTTCAGTGTAATATGAGGAGCCAACAGCGTTAGCTCGTATCCTGTTAGACGAGCGCTAGTTAAATGCTGCGTCTTTGTCTGATTCAAAAGAGCATCAACAGCATGGGGGACCAACACCAACAACTTATGAGATAACACAATCCCCTCACTCTGGCGTATTGACACAGCTGTCGCTGCAACCAAGCGAAAACAACCAGGTAACACTCGAGCAACAGGATCAAGTACTGCCGAGAAAATGCGCAAGGGCACTGCTTATCCCCATGCAGCTGCACTAAAACTGATAATTCGCATCCATCTTTTTCATGTACATACAATGTAAAAGGCTTCGTATAATCAGGGGTGCCTAACACTGGTGCTGAACAAAGGGCCTGTCGTAATTGCTGGAAAGCATTCTCACACTCATTTGTCCAGGGAAGGGGGACTGGAGTATCCTTTGTCAAAAGCGCTAACAGTGGTTTAACTATGTGTGAAAAGCCCAGTATCCACTGTCTACAAAAAGAAGTAAGACCCAAGAATGCTCAAACATCTTTCTGCGTAAAGGGTGCTGGTGTGTCCACAATTGCTTGAATGCGATCTGGTGTAAGTGCACGCCCCTCCTTAGACAAAATGTGACCTAAGTAGGTTACCTTTGGTCTACAATATTGCAGTTTCTTCTTCGATACTTTGTGATTATGCGATGCCAAAAAAGCAAGCAAAGACAGTGTACACTTCTCACATTGTTCAGGGGTATCGGCTGCCAACAAGATGTCATCAACATATTGTATAAGCGCCACACCTTCAGGTAGAACAAAATAATCCAATTGTCGTTTCAACGCTTGGCTATAAATGCTAGAACTCTCAGTATAGCCTTGAGGAACTCTACAAAATCTATACGATTGATTATTCAAAGTGAAGCTGAAAAGATATCGGCTATCAGGATGAATAGGGATCGAAAAGAAATCGTTCTTCAAGTCTATAATGGAGAACGTGGTTGCAGTTGGTGGAACCAGAGTAAGAAGTGTTGTAATGTCAGAAACCACTGGATATTGAGGTATCACTATCTTATTCACCTCCCGGAGATCGATGATAAATTGATAAATCCTAGTATCAGTGTCTTTCTTCAGAATTGGTAGGATAGGACTGTTACACACATTGTATGGAACCTCTTCTACTACCCCCACTTTAATGAGATCCTGCATGATCTGTATAAGTGCCTTCTCCCCCTCCTGTGAAATACGATATTGAGGTAGGCGTGGCAACACAGCTCTCTCCTTTACACTGATGTGCACCGGGGGAATGACCATCTGTCCCACATCAGTATCTGAAGTAGCCCACAAGGTACAAGGTAAAGAGGCCAATGCAGTATCTTCTTTAATCATACACACCCTCTCCATTGTCGGATAGTTGTCGTTCAAAATAACACACACTCCTTCAGGGGAGCAATGTATTGTAGCTCTAAAGTGCTTGAGCATATCCAAAACCACAATTTTATTAGGCGTGTTTGGGGAGAGCAAGAATGGACATGATGCAACAAACTTATCTACATGAAGTGCAAGAGGTTGTGACATTGGCTAAGAGAAGGTGTTCCATCGAACCCTATTGATGTAATTGTTAAGCCAGACAGGGGAGCCCTCGGAACCAATTGTTTAGACAAAGCGCTACGAGTAGCTCCTGTATCAACCAGAAACCGATCAGTAGAACCCAAAACATGTGCTGTAACATAAGGACCCCTCTGATCTACTGGCACTTCAACTGATTCCTTACCCCATCCTACGCAATCCTATGCATACTGTGAACCATGACTTTCAGGTTGTTCGTAATCAGATATTTGACATTGATTCCGTCGATCAAAAACGATAGACCCCTCTTGTGGTCGCATATTAGAATCAAACCTGGCACGATCATTCGTGTTACCTCTAGGGCCTGGAAAGCCCCCTCTATTTCTCATCGGTCCTTGACCACACCCTTGCCTCTGTGCGCGCAACAATGGACACTCCCTAGCCCAATGGCCCATCTGCTTGCAATACGCACATTGATCCCTAGCTAAATCCGAGCGAGCAAAAGAAGAACCATAAGATCCTCGACCACCCCTGTCGGTACCTCTGTGGGGCGGTCCGTACACTTGTGCTAACATAACTTTCGTTTTCAAATCTTTAGACTTCTACTCTTCAGTACGCTTCGCTTCTAATTCCTGACGCTCATAATACTGAGCCACCGTTAGGAGGGATGCCGGAGACGAAGTCGTTCAAGAGCTTTCACTCGCTTTTATCCAAGCTGCCACTCCTGGCAATAAATTCGAAACATACGTATCAACGAAAAGATGTCGGCTCGTGTCATCCGTAAGCGACTGGCCGCTAAAATCATGGAAAGTTTCCTCAAATCGTGTAAAGAAATCTGAAACGAACTCATCTACTTTCTGCTTACACAACGCTAACATAGTCCAATCAATCTTCTTAGAGGGAATAATCATTTTTAGTTTAGCCAAAATAGCAGCAGGAAGGTCTAAAATCGACTGGGGTGGCTTCTGCGCAGGTTTCCTGTCTCTATCCTCATCCTCAAGATCCGCCCACCTAACTTTAAAAGCAACAAGATCATCTACTTTCCGCACAGATCTCCACATATCAGGGGGTGATATGAGCCCAAAAAATAAATCAATATCAGCTAATGTCATAGTGCAAGAGTTTAGAGCTCCCTCAACTTTCTCATAAAAGGCGACAGGATTCTTTCGTGGCTCAGGTAATGCAGCTTTTAATGCCATAACATCCGCTCTATTCCACGGAGTGTAAACCCAATTATAATTAAAATACCCTCTAGCATCGGGTTAAGATTTATCCGAACTAGTACGCGCTCCTTTAGGAGGAACATACAAAGGCGCTGCATCTCGCATAGGCTTAACATGCACTAGCTCGCTCTTATCTGAGTGAAAGATAGGTGACTGCTTCCCGCCGCTGCACAGATTCGTTTGCTCATCCTCCGCTTTCTTTTTCCGCGCTTTGTCCTGTATCTGAAACATCTCGTCCCGCAACGCAAACAGCTATGGAACCGCGTCAGGCACCTGGGAAGGAGGAAAAAGACCTTTACGCAATTCTTTAGAATCAGATATTACATCATCAGGTTCCAAAACATCTGAATTTTTGCGAAAAGATGCAATCACTTCATCAGAAAGAGATTCAGTAAAATATATTTTCTCCCTATCCTGCCATCCTTCAAAAGACTGCATTAACTCAGGAAGAGAAACAGTAGCCTTGAGTACTCGATGAGCGATCTTACGAAGGTCCGCCATATGATCGTTCGATAACATAGACCGTGTGTCTGTCTTCCCTGGGGGTGATCCAGAGTCCTCACCTCCCCCTCTCGGAGCGGACGGACCAGCGTACGGAGGCGGAGAGCAATCTAATAACGAAAAATCATCATCAGGTTTATTAAGGACAGGATAAAGAGGCTGCCGAACAGCATACTGGCCAGATATCTGCAATCTGCGTTCCTGTACCTGCTTTTCTTCTAATTTCTTTGCTTCACGCTTTCTCAACTCTTGCACTCTCACACATTCACTCTTTCGTTGTTCCTTCTCAATCAGTGCTTTCTCACGTTTCTCGCGCTCACACACTTCTTTCACCCACATACGCACACACTCAAACATATCCTGCCTCGCTCGTCGCTTAAACATACACTGTTCCACATACTCAATTTTACGCAAATCAAACGAACCATACAAAGGCCAACGCAACTCCAGATCATTCTTCGTGTATTTCCTCCACAATGTGCTGTACATTATAGCGGAAAGACCAAACTTCACATACATGCCCCTATTGGGCGTCCCCTCTGGGGGAGCCGGCTGTGATTCCTCAAGTCTTAACCGGTCACTTCCAAAATAGCAGCACTACTTACAGAGTGCGCTAAAAACAGGCATGTCAAAAATAGTGCAAAATATGCAATATTATAATTAAAAATGGCACTTAACACGTTGCACCACTCAAATCCAAAGTTCAGGAGAAATATCTCCACATTGCCTGCCTATATGTGTTGCAACACATATATCCCAAATCCAAAACCAAATATGACTAGTCCCACAAAACCAAAAAGCCACAGCAAGCGTATCCTAAAACTGCCTTGCCAACCCAGGCTTCTAAAAGCTCGCAGCAAGTACCGTAGAACGGTTCTTACCAATCCAGAGTGTGCAGATTCCATCTGCCAAGTTCCAAATTCGCCCAAACGGCCACTGCACAGCAAACCGACAGAAGAGGTCTCAGTCGAGGACCGGCGCCACCCAGATGGTCAGATCGGAAGGGAAGGAAGAAAACCTCGGGATGCCAGGACTAAAACCGCCGCTGGCAGTGATCACGTCCCCGGCAAGGTTCCAATCCTTTGTCACGACCAATCCTTTTTGCATCTCAGTCGCCGATGAGCCCTACGTGTTGGGCGCCAATTGATTAGTACAGGCCTCAGCAAGGCCTGTAAGTGCAAAGGGTTCGCCCTTCTGTGCACAAAGTCCTCAGACTACAAAAAGAATTTGGCACGGAAACTGGAAATACAAAAACATAGTTTAATAAACCTTTATCGGTGGTCCTACACCCCCCACAACACTATACAGCATTTTACAGGGTAGCACAAAGAACTCGAGTTCACAGTCCCCTTTTATACACAAAGAAGGGGCTCATAAGTAGGCGGGTACAACTCAGGACATGATTTACGACCATATATGGACATTTCTGAACATAATCAATACATGGGTGGAGTTAACGGTTCTTGAGGAACGCAAAAATGCACATTCCTATCTACGCTAATCAGAGACAAATGTGACTTCTACTGAGCATGCGCTAGACGCACAAAGGGCTATTTATAGACTGTTGCTGGGCAGATCCGAAGGGCGACTAGCGAAGAGGTAGGACTCAAAACATGGCGAGCACATGGTAATATTTTGCAAACAAAATGGAGGACAGAAAACAAAATGGAGTCTGACCATATCAAGAAATTGAGCGGGAAAAACGCAAAAAATGAATTATATATCATGTCTTTAGCTAATGCTTAACATTATCGCTGTTTTATTTACAACAGCAAGGGTAGATCCAATGGTGTCCTTAGTGTAGAAGGAAAGCTGAATTGAAGTTGTGAATCAGGGTGTCCGCAGTGTACATTTAATGGTTTACTGCTTCATCTGAAATCACAATTGAAATGAAAGATAGAATATGTATGAAATGCATTGTCAAAATATGTATGTTTCAGGGAAATAATAGTTCAAATTGTGACCTGTGTTGTCTGTAGTGTAGACTGTCATTCAGTGTTCTTTTGGACTTGTAAGACGAAATTTGTTATTGTACTAAACGTATAACTGACATAAAAGAAGTTCATGAAATTCAAGAATAATTTATAACCCTATTCAAGTAAGCTAGCAAGTGTGCACATTTTTAACTGCGTTTGGGCGGGGTAGTAGCTACATTAAAAAGGCTCAATAAAGGGCCTTGAGTTTGAATCAGAATATGAAATTAAAGAATAGTTGATAACCACAGCTAAGAAAGGCAGCAAGTAGGTTTGTGTATGTGTGGATGATATGTTGATTGAGTGGAAAATGAATTAGGTGAAAAATAAGAAATTCTGAAGATTTGCAAGCTACCCATTTCCTTGTAAGGGAAGTGGGTGTTTGGTTTTCCAGTCCATTACACCTACAGATTGTCGGATTCTGCAGTGGGAGCCTGAGAAATGGGTACCACATATAAGGAGGCAAGCTAGTGCACAAAGTACACACACTGTGCGGTAGAAAAGACGCAAGAAAGGACACAAGTGTGCAAATTACCCACTGCTATTCATGGGTAGTAGTTACCAAGAAGGGTCAATGAAGGGCCTGCAGTTTGAATTTCCATTTCAAGAATAATAATTGATAACCCTTGTGAAGAAAGGCTGCAAATGTGGAAACTTCTACAACAAAAAGGCTTAATAAAGGGCTTTGACTTGGAATCAGAATATTAAATTAAAGAATAATTGATAACCCTAGCCAAGAAAGGCAGCAAGTGTGCACATTTCCTACTGCCTTTAGATGGGGTAGTTCTCCCAACAAAAAAGCTTGATAAATGTGTAGTGAGTGATGTTGAGGAGAGTGATGCTCCTTTTTTTATTTTTGATGAGGTTGATAGACTATTTGACATAACAAAAAAGTTCATCACAATAAATACATAGAAATTTAGGTTTACCAAAATCAAGATCAATATGTGAGTATGGACTGCTTGCCGAAGATGCTGTTGCAGCAGTTGATATAGTTGGTGCAGCAGCAAGTGGTTTGTCCCACAATCTCTGTGTTGTAGCTCAAGTGAAGTTGTTGGGGTGCAAGTTTTTACATGTCGCACCATAGTTGGTGTGCCAAAGGAGTATTTTTTGGATGGATCATCCCTTGAAAGAGTTGTTTGCTAAATTGTACAGATTAGTTTTGGAGTATTAACCTTCTTCTGGGGTAGTAGAAATGAGAAAAAGGTTCGATAAAGGGCCTTGACGTTCAATCAGAATATGAAATTGAGGAATAATTGATCATCCCAGCTAAGAAAGGAAGCAAGTGTGCATCTAAAGCAACAAAGTTCTGTGGAGTGTGTGATGATGTGTGGTGAAAGCAGCACGGATTGGTAGAAAAATCTTTAAAATCAAGTTTTCTAATAAATATTGGTTGTCCATTCACAGAAGTAAGTTGAAGTATATTTTAAAAAAGTATGATGTATTTTTTTCTAAATAAGTCATCTCATTCAATACGGTGACATGGTGATGATTTGTGGTGCACAGAGTTAGTAATACCTTTGGCACTGAGCTTGAATGCACCCTGTGATGCTGTGTGGATGGGGTGAGGTACAGTAATTGAAGTATTGTCTTTTGTTGATTGAATTCTGTATCAATTCCAGTATGTCTCACTGTGACATAAAAGTGTTCACTCTTATTTGTGATTATTTATGGTGCGCTGAGTAAGTAGTATCTTTGGCGGTGAGCTTGTATGTTCCCTGTGCAGGGTGGATTGAAGGCAGTTGTTAACAGACGTAGATGAATGTTTTTTGTTACATATTTGAACAAAATGTGAAACACATATAGTAGAATTTTGTCTGCATTAAATCAATGAAGGCTGAATTTCCTAGTGTTCAAAGTTTAAGAAAAGGTGAGGATATTGTGCAATTGTCTGTGTTTTAAGTAAATCAAGATTATATTGAATGTTTTCTGTAGTGCTGGTGCTCTTTTGGTATCTAGTTGTGAACTCTACTGAGCGCAGAATTGATTGAAGGCAGTTCCCCGCACACATGGTGAAGAGAAATTTACATGGAAAACTGAATTGAAGTTGTGAACCCTGCTGTCTGTAATGTAGATCGAAGGGACTAATCGATAGAAACATTGATGAATGGTATTTTGTACAGTTAACAGAATCTTAGGACATAGTAGAATTGTATCTGCTTTAAGGAAAACAATGTTGAATGTAATGATGTCCTTAATGTAGAAAGAAATCTGAATTCAAGTTGTGAACCCAGCTGAACGTAGTGTAGATTGAAGGCAGTTGTTCACACAAAGATTGAAGAATGATATTTAGTTACAGATAACAGAATCTGAGGACACAGTATAATTGTCTCTGCCTTAAGGAAAGGAAGGCTGAATACAATGATGTCCTAATGTAGAAGGAAATGTGAATTGAAGTTGTGAACGCAGCTGTCCGCAGTGTAAATTGAAGGCAGTTGTTGGAGTAAAGATCGATGAATGCAATTTTGTACAGATAACAGAATATGAGGACACAGTATAATTGTCTCTGCCTTAAGGAAAGCAAGGCTGAATGCAATGAGGTCCTTAATGTAGAAAGAAATCTGAATTCAAGTTGTGAACCCAGCTGTACGTAGTGTAGATTGAAGGCAGTTGTTCACACAAAGATTGAAGAATGATATTTAGTTACAGATAACAGAATCTGAGGACACAGTATAATTGTCTCTGCCTTAAGGAAAGGAAGGCTGAATACAATGATGTCCTAATGTAGAAGGAAAGGTGAATTGAAATTGAGAACGCAGCTGTCCGCAGTGTTGATTGAAGGTAGTTGTTGACAGAAAGATCAGTCAATGCAAGTAGTGAACCCAGCTGTCCGCAGTGTAGATTGAAAGTAGTTGTTGACAGAAAGATTGGTCAATGCAAGTTGTGAACTCAGCTGTCCGCAGTGTAGATTGAAGGTAGTTGTTGACAGAAAGATCGATGAATGCTATTTTGTCACAGTTAACAAAATGTGAGGATACAGTACAATTGTCTCTGCCTTAAGGAAAGCAAGGCTGAATACAATGCTGTTCTTAATGTAGAAGGAAAGTTGAATTCAAGTTGTGAACTCGGCTGTCCACAGTGTAGATCGAAGGCAGTTGTTGACAGAAAGATCGATGAATGCTATTTTGTCACAGTTAACAGAATATGAGGATACAGTACAATTGTCTCTGCCTTAAGGAAAGCAAGGCTGAATACAATGCTGTCCTTAATGTAAAAGGAAAGCTGAATTTAAGTTGTTAACCCAGCTATCCGCAGTGTAGATTGAAGGCAGTTGTTGAGACAAAGATCAAAGAATGCCATTTAGTCACAGAAAACAGAATCTGAGGACACGGTATAATTGTCTCTTCCTTAAGGAAAGCAAGGAAGAATACAATACTGTCCTTAATGTAGAAGGTAAGCTGAATTGAAGTTGTGAACGCAGCTGTCCGCAGTGTAGATTGAAGGCAGTTGTTGAGACAAAGATCGAAGAATGCTATTAAGTCACAGATAACAGAATCTGAGGACACAGTATAATTGTCTCTCCCTTAAGGAAAGCAAGCTAGAATACAATGCTGTCCTCAATGTAGAAGGAAAGCTGAATTGAAGTTGTGAACCCAGCTGTCCGCAGTGTAGATTGAAGGTAGTTGTTGACAGAAAGATTGATCAATGCAAGTAGTGAACGCAGCTGTCCGCAGTGTAGATTGAAGGTAGTTGTTGACAGAAAGATTGGTCAATGCAAGTTGTGAACCCAGCTGTCCGCAGTGTAGATTGAAGGTAGTTGTTGACAGAAAGATTGATGAATGCTATTTTGTCACAGTTAACAGAATGTGAGGATACAGTAGAATTGTCTCTGTCTTAAGGAAAGCAAGGCTGAATACAATGCTGTCCTTAATGTAAAAGGAAAGCTGAATTGAAGTTGTGAACCCAGCTGTCCGCAGTGTAGATTGAAGGTAGTTGTTGACAGAAAGATCGGTCAATGCAAGTAGTGAACGCAGCTGTCCGCAGTGTAGATTGAAGGTAGTTGTTGACAGAAAGATTGGTCAATGCTAGTTGTGAACCCAGCTGTCCGCAGTGTAGATTGAAGGTAGTTGTTGACAGAAAGATTGATGAATGCTATTTTGTGACAGTTAACAGAATGTGAGGATACAGTACAATTGTCTCTGCCATAAGTAAAGCAAGGCTGGATTCAATGCTGTCATTAATGTAGAATGATAGCTGAAGTGAAGTTGTGAACCCTGATGTCTGCGCAATTTATGTTGAAGGTGCTACTCAACACAAACATTGATGAATGTTATTTTGTACAGTTAACAGAATCTGAGGACATAGTACAATTGTCTGTGCCTTAAATAAATTGAGACTAATATGTCATACTCTGTTTTAAGAGTTTGCAGCATTCTTAAATGTAGGGGTGGGTGTAGTTCGCGAAGTAGCGCTACGTGAAGTGCACTTCGCACTACGCGAACTTCACATAGCACTACACGAGCTGCGTAGTAGCATGTTCGCACTGTGCAAGATGCGTTTTCAATGATTGCACAGTGTGGACAAGCATACGGAACTGTGCAATCATTGAAAACGGCATCTTGCACAGTGCGAGCTGTAGTTTTCTGCTGCTCGAGAAGATTATTACTCGAGCTGCAGCTTTCTCAACGCGAACTGGTAGTTTCTCGCGCATGTGCAAGTGTGAGTCTGTGCACCAACAATTAACACCAGAGAGAGATGGGGGTGGTGTTATCATGTGCGCAGAGACAGGCCCAGAATCGGATCTCCAATGAGTGACCACTTCTAATCATTCTCCTTAGCGCGCCCTGAGCTCTGATTTGTCAGTGAGACGGTGATTGCAATATACTTTGTACTCAGCATGTACCCACGCATACAGTATGAATATGGTTTAACGTTACGCGTCGCATCAAAGCTTCCATGTGACGTCACGTACGGCGCACTGTACGCGAAAGGTGCCAATGTTTCTACATGGTTAAAAACATATTTTTATGTATTTAATGTACATACTAAGGGAAGATATTATTTGGGATAACTATGAACATTTTTTTTTACAGTTTTAACAATCATATATTACTTTTAAAAACAATTACACAAATCGCGGTAGAACATCATGCGTACTGGTACCGAAACAGCTGCGTAAGCGCATCATAAGCGTACACAAAGTCATGTGACTTTAAAAAGAGAGATTTGATTGGTTCATAACTTTTCCTATTGCAACTGTTGAAAGTTCCGTCCCATTATAATCATTCAACTTTGACTTTCTAAGAAGAAGCATTTCTTCTGAGAATTTTCTCAAATAGAAGGAAGATCATCATAATAAGAGCAATGGACTCATCTTCCAGCACTTCTTCAGATGGAGGTTTCATTCCTGAAGAACCTCCAAAGAAGAGGAAAGAAGCTCTAATTTGGCAATTTTTTACTTTTTCAGAAGGGCAAAAGAAGGTTAATGCTCCAAAAGTAACCTGTAAAATTTGCCAAACAACTCTTTCAAGGGGTGATCCATCTAAAGAATACTCCTTTGGAACAGCAAATATGGTGCGACATGTGAAGAACTTGAACCCCAATAACTTTGCTCGAGCTGCAACACAGAGGTTGCAGTAGAACCCACCTGCTTCTGCACCAAGCACATCAACTACTGCAGCAGAATTTTCAGCAAGCAGTCCACATCCACAAATTGATCCTGATTTTGCTGACGTTAAAATTGTATGTATTCATTGCGATAGACTTTTGTATTAGAGGGAACAGTCTATTGATCTGATGAAACGCAGGATGCAGGAGCATCGCTGTCCTCGACATTAGTTTTTTTTTGTTCATTCTTTTGTTCTTGTTTGATACTTTTTGGGTTCCAGTTACATTTTTTTGGTTAAAAACACACAAAAAATTGAAAAGTAAAAACAGAAAAAAACCAGTTCTTTTTAGAACTATCTTCACTGGTCAAAGAAAGAACTATATTTCTATGTTAGTGTGTATACGTTTGTCAGAATGAATGTGTAGTTTATAAATGAATGAATGAATATATTACTAGTGTATGGAGAATGTGAAAGTGCAGAACTATAAGGGAGTGCTACAGCATGAATCTATAAGGTGTTTACCTATAGTATACTGTAGTATGTCCAAAGCACTTGAATTTAACATATGTACATAAATATGTTACAAGTCTATGCTTCAATCTGTGCTGCTGGTGAAACTGCCTCGTGACTATTACCTGGAGAAAATAAAATATGACTGGCAGCCATAGGGTTTGTGCTGCTGGGAGTTGGGCTTACTTGTGCCAAGGACACAATACACATGAAAACTTTTTGCCCTTGACCTCAAACAATATGTGCTGTGCGTAGGGCTATAGGAATTACACATCCCTGACGGTGCATAGTCAGCTTTCCAATATAGTGGACACAACTCAGAAAAGAATCTTACCATAAAGTTTTCTGTATAAGTTGCTGAAGCTTTTTGGTTGCAGACACCACAATACTTTTCATTAGACTGTAAATGTAAAAAAGATGTATATTAGGGAATCATAACAGCAATGCTAACCATTGAAAAGGTAGTTTGCAAATTATTGTACATGTTGCAAGTGTTTTAAAATGAAAGTAATGGGGCTGTGACAACTATTCAAAAGAATAGTAATTGTTCGTATTAGGATTGGCGTTAAAAACAATCATAGGTTTTAGAGCAACCATGTTAGAACCATAGTAGTGGTGAGACAAAATGATATGCAAATAGCAATATCGTTCCGACGGGCACTATAGATTTGTTTGGTAGATATTCATGAATGTCATCCTTGAAAACCCTCTTTGGTATTTACAAGTATTTTAAAGAAGTTGCATCAAGCAAAAAAACCATCGCAAACAGGCAGATTCTCAGAATCTTTCCATTTGTGACCGGTATTTTTGCATTTGGGGTGCATCACCCAAATGCAAAAATCGCAATTAAGGAATCTCTAAATTGAGATTCCTTAAATTGCGATTGCATTTAAGCAGCCATGGCTCGTGCAGGGCGTTACGCTGGGCGGTGACGTCAGGCAGAGGAGGGGCAGGGTGACGGGTTGTAAAATGTGGGATATGGACGATGTCAGGTAAGTACCGGAAAAAAAAAACATTTCATTACCCGCGCTTTATCGCCAAATGTGATGCAGCGCGGGCAACGGAATTCCTTTTATTTATTTTTTTCGGTACTTACCTGACATCATCCATATCCCGCATTTTACAACCCCACACCCTGCCCCTCCTCTGCCTCACGTCACGGCCCGGCGTAACGCCCTGCACGAGCCATGGCTGCTGATGTCACCGCCCAGCGTAATGTCCTGCATGAGCCGTGGCTGCCAATTACATTCGTTTAGACTTACAAGTATTCGAAAACGAATACAGGCTTGGGAGTGTCACGTGATGCAGTAATAAATATTAAAACTAATGAGAGAATTAGGAGGGAGCAAATACGATGAACCAGAAAGCATATATTACAGAAAAATAAAGCAAAGCAGAGCTAGGAGGGCTATTTGATGGATTAAAAAAATAATAGTATGAACGCACAATGTATAACAATACAGGCTAAAGCACGTGACATTTAAAAAATACGAAACCGAAATTTATGTACCCAGAATTTATAAAAATACTGGTCTGGAGGACTTTGTGACACAGACAGAAACATTTATACTATGTACATACAAAATCATTGAGGGGTAGGAGGGACACGTGATGCAGAAAAGAATACCATCATGTCAATAGAATAAAAAGAACACATTGTAAAGCATGTGACACACTTCAAAAATAGGATACAGAATTTCATGGAAGATCATTTATAAAAAAAAGGCATGGGAGTGCTCCGTAAGACAGAAGGAAATATTAGGATCGACAAAGGAAGATCAATAAGAATGGAGGCCTGGGACCAGGGCTGGACTGGGAACCAAAACTGGCCATGGCAAAGTGCTCGGCTGCCCCCCCACCCCATCCCCCGGGAGGGGAAGAAGGTTGGGGGTGCAACCGAGCTCTTTGCCCGGGCCGGTTTTCGGCCGATTTTGTTACAGGGCCATTTTTGCAGCAATGCTGTAAAAATGGCCCTGTAACAAAATTGGCCCCCAGGGGCCCAAAACCGGCCCCCACCCTTGCGGCGCACCGGGGTATTCCCTGTGCCGGCAACGGCCAGTCCGGGCCTGCCTGGGACGGGCTCGTGAAGCAGAAATAAAAATATCATCATGGACGCACAATTAATAACGATAGAGGCCTAAGCACGTGGCGTAGTACAGAAATACGACACAGAAATGTATCGACGCATAATTTATAAAATTAGAGGTGTATAGGACCTTGTGATGCAGATAGAAACTTTTAAACTATGTGCATACAATTTAAAACCGTTGAGGGGTAGGAGAGCCATATGATGGAGAAAAAAATAGCATCATGCATATACAATTTACAGCGGAGACTGATGTTGTGACAGCTTCTCTTACCTTTGCTTCTGTCGTCTTTTGTCGTGTCTTCAAAGGCTGCGGTTTCGCTGGGTCTGGGGTGTTTTGGGTGTGGGCGCCGCCGCCTCCGCGCCTATGGTATTGTGGCTGGGACGCAGCAGTAGTGATACCACGTCGAGTGTCAGGAGTCCTCCTCCGCTCAAGCTGTGAATTTGTAGTTAAATCAATGACGACACTCTGTCTGTCACTGCAGCACAAGCAGGCAAAAGAGAACGTGCTCACTTCAGTGTTCGGATTATATGGGAACTGCGGGGGCTGAGCAAACCAACCCCAGGACCATCAATGGTAGCGTTTTCGCGGTCTATAAGAATGATGGCCATGGGGGATATCCCATTGGCTAAGGTATTGGTTTCCAGGCTTAGTGATAGCAAGCATGCTAGGTCGTGGGATGTGGGGAGTATGGGCGGGCGTGCACCGCGCATGTGCAAGTGTGACTGTGTGCACCAACAATTAACACAGAGAGAGATGGGGGCGGTGTTATCATGTGCGCAGAGGCAGGCCCAGAATCGGATCTCCAATGAGTGACCACTTCTAATTATTCTCCTTAGCGCGCCCTGAGCTTTGATTTGTCAGTGAGACGTGATTGCAATATACTTTGTACTCAGCGTGTACCCGCGCATACAGTATGAACATGGTTTGACGTTACGACGTGTTTGACGTTACGCGTCGCATCAAAGCTTCCGTGTTATGTTCCAACGGGCACTATAGATTTGTTTGGTAGATATTCATGAATGTTATCCTTGAAAACGCTCTTTGGTATTTACGAGTATTTTAAAGAAGTTGCATCAAGCAAAAAAAACGTCGCTAACAGGCAGATTCTCAGAATCTTTCCATTTGTGACCGGTATTTTGCAAAAATCGCAATTAAGGAATTTCTAAATTGAGATACCTTAACCCTTTCGATGCTGATGACGAGCTCAGCTTGTCATGATGCACGGGTGAGCTGTGCTGATGACGAGCTCAGCTCGTCATGAAAGAATGGGAATAAAGCAAAGCCAGCACAGGACGGGAAAACACCTAGCAGCCAAGGTGTTAAATTGCGATTGCATTTCAGCAGCCACGGCTCATGCAGGGCGTTACGCTGGGCGGTGACGTCAGGTAGAGGAGGGGCAGGGTGAGAGGTTGTAAAATGCGGGATATGGACGATGTCAGGGGGGCTTACTGCTCATAGCGATATCTAGAGACTGAGTTCAACACGCGTACAGAAATCCGTTTAATTACGAGCGTGAGCTGCATGCTGATTGGCTGTGAACTGTCTGTCAACACTCGAAACCAGGAAGTGTTGGCGGCCATTTTGTGCCTCAGTAGAACCGAGTCACAAGAAAACAGTAAAACAAAGTTGAGAAGTAAGGGAAGGGGGCATGCTAGAAACAGTCTGACCCTCTAGGCTTGCTCAGGGGGTCGTACATCGATGTTTAGAATCTATTTTTCTTTTTTTAAAGAAAAATTGTGGCGTACGCGTACGGAAATCTGTACAGTTATGAGCACGAGCTGCATGCTGATTGGCTGTCAACTGTCTGTCAGCACTCCAAGTGTTGGCAGCCATCTTGTTCGTCGCTAGAACCGAGTCACAAGAAAATAGTCAAACAAAGTTGAGAAATAAGAAAAGGGGGTCGTACATGGATATTTAGGCTATATATATAATTTTTTCTTTTTGGAGAAAAATCGCATCATACGCGTACGGAAATCCGTATAATTACGAGCATGAGCTGCATGCTGATTGGTTGTCAAATGTCTGTCAGCACTCCAAACCAGGAAGTGTTGGCAGTCATCGTTTATTTTGAAGTATGCGGGGGGCTCACTGCTCTCCTGCATTCTTCGGGGACCGTCACCTACCTGGGGCAGTAATATTTAAAATAGGGGGGTCTGTGATGGCAGGGATTTCACAGCTCCGGGGACTTCCACTTCCCGGGAATTTTTAATGTTGGGAAGGTATCACGCGGCCTCCTTACTGGAACCTTGATGGCCCTGGGGACCATCATTTCCCAGGGCCGGCTCTTGCAGTGTCTCGTGGTGCCTATCCCCGGACACTGCTGTTTGCTATGGTAGGGTGGGAGCGCCGCAGAGTATTACTCCAGTGACTTTGTCATCCATGTATCTTTTTTACTTTTTCTTTATTTGAATTCCGCTTTATTTACAGTATGTTTCTACCTTTCTTCACAATGAGTTCCACAGCGTAGCGTCCGTTGCAGCATTCTTAGCCTTTTTGTTCTTTTGAGGACGTACCAGTTTGTGTTCAAGATTCAGTGACCTATTCGTGTTGCTTTCCTTTGTGTATCTTTTATGCAGCCTTTTTTTGTGTATGTTCTTTTGTATCTAACTTTATTTATTCAGTGCGTCATCCAGTGTTCTAAATATAGAGGTACATCTGTAGACATGTAATTTACTCCTTTCCTTTGCCTCCCTCAACCCTAATTGAGAACATAATGGGGTGAGTCAAACTAAGGCAGTGTTGTTGTCATTGTTTTAAGTTTGCAAAACAGTAGGCAGTATAAATAAATAAATAAAGCACTTGACACAATGCAGAGTGACACTGTATTTATTGTATTTAATTTTAGAATATTTTGAAAATAATATACACTCATGTAGAAAATATTGTTGCTTTAATTGTAAGATATTTCATATGAATCACCACATATGCTGATATTACAGTGAAGATAAAATTAAGTGTTTATGTTTTTGTACAAGGACCAACAACATAAGAAATTCAGTATGGAAAATCAACAACATTTGAAAGACGGTTTTGAAATTAGTAACAGTGTCATAGAAGAGCTAAACATAATTTGTATAAATAGGGAGAATGAAGAGGAAGATATAAATGCTGTAGATATCAGCTGTGATTTTCTAAACTAAACTTTAGATGCTGATTTTGTGGAAGCATTAGATGACATCGACTATGATCATATGAATTTGTGTAATCAAGAAATTGAAGTAAATCATCCAAAGCATAGTCAGAAGAGCTTAGAGTAAGAAACTATGTAGGAGTTTCTAAGTTCCTTAGCATACATTATAGTTCTCCATCACGATGGTACCAGCACTCATTACTACAACGCTGAAATGCCATGAGATTAATGAGGTGAGATTCCAAAATATTCTTCTTCTGCTGTACGTTATGCATACATTTGTTTGTTGAAACATTTTGCAGATGTACACCTGTTTTCAATATATTGTTTTCTGCATAAGTAGTCCAGACAAATCAATCTCAAACAAAAGATGGAACAAATATGGAATACATTGTTGAAATCTTGGATTTTCTGCATATAATATTGATGTCCGGTATTCAGATGCAGGAATCTGCACACTTCGGTCATCATATCGTCCTCTTTTTCCGTTTGGGAAGGAACTGAGGGAAACAACGATCTTCCAAGCCTTTTTCCCCATACAGTAATGGGACTTCCATTTGCTTCTTTCATTTGGTATAGCTCTATAGTATTCCCCATCACTTCTTTAGAATAAAGTGGATGAATACTGATAGCATATAGAACGCTGCCTTTTTCACTTTCCTAATATCCACTAATTCTTGCCAGATTTTCTTACTCTTAGTAGGAACTCCATTGACAAGAATAACTAAAAGTTCACCCTGTACATTTTCTACACCAATTGTCTGTGTTTTAAGTAAATCAAGATTGTATTGAATGTTTTCTGTAGTGCTAGCGCTCTTGGTATCTAGTTGTGAACTGTACTGAGCGGAGAATTGATTGAAAACACTTCCCAGGACACTTAGTGAAGAGAAATTTACATTGGAAGCCGAATTAAAGTTGTGAACAACGCTGTCTGTAATGTAGATTGAAGGTACTAATTGATACAAATATTGATGAATGCTATTTTGTACAGTTAACAGAATCTGAGGACAGAGTACAATTGTCTCTACCTTAAGGAAAGCAAGGGTACATCCAATGGTGTCCTCAATGTAGAAGGAAAGCTGAATTGAAGTTGTGAACCGGCTGTCCGCAGTGTACATTTAATGGCGGACTGTATCTGTTCTTAAACTTTATTCGATTATTTCATAAAATTAATCATAAAAGCATACAGAGAAAGATAACACATAGGAATTGTTACAGAATAAAATGTTGTGTGCTTATCTAGGATCCTGATCGATACTGTGACCTTATGCCCCTATTCGGCTATAAATCCATTTATTCCCTATATTGGCATAACCGTTCAAGTGCAATATTCAGAAACTCATCTCTGGCCTCATACGAACAGAGCCACATTTCAGAATAGCTTTCTCTGCCACTTCCTTTGCAACCAATTAGTGCAATGACAGAGCAGAAGTCACTATCTGAGATTCCTAGATTAACACTCCGAGTTCTTCAACAAGATAAAAACTCAGCAAACCTGGAAATCCCCGCTTGCTGTGTTTTGATTAGTAATAGAACTCTAATGAGCACTGATAGACGATCACTTCCTAAGTGACATCTTTATTGACGTCTTATGTCCAGCAAACTTACGTCAAACATGGCACCTTTCAGGTATAAATACTACCAACGTGGCCTTAAGCAAGTCCCCTGTTGCCCGTCGCCTGAAGCTGCTGTTATGCTGAAGATATCATAGCTGCTATCGCTACTGCTATTGCTGCTAACTAGCGAACGATGGTGTGGTGAACTTAGGAGCTGAACAGCCATCCCCCTGCAAGAGCCCAGCAGATGCAAGCTGCCCGCGGACGCTGTCCCCCCTCCTCCTCCTCGACGCGCTGAGAAGAGACGCTGCCTTTCTCCTGCAGAGAAATCCAGCTCCGGCGTTTCTGGTCTACCCTTGCGGGTGACTGGGATATCGAGCCCTGACCTCCATCATTCTATTCCAGAGGTATGGTGTTGACTAAACCCTTGAGAGAGAATTCTTGAAGCAAACCTTGGCAAAACCAACTTAACTTAAAGCTACTTACTTACTCCCCTCCCACGTATTAGGCTTAGGTCAGGTACACTGGGGTAGGCGTAGTTAGAAGCACCAGTTGAGTATTTTAGCCTAATGTATATATGAATGTATATATGTTTTATTCCTTTTAAACCATTGTATGGCTAAGAAACCATATCAATGCTTTTACAGTAATATTTCGCAATACATATCTTACTGTACGTACTTTTTATAATAACAAGTCTTGCAATTGTGGCAATTCATTTCTCTTGTACGAGAAGAAAGACTGTTCAACAAATGTTAACCCTTTATTGACAACGCCCGTCTCTCTATTCTCTACATATTGTGAAAGTAATCTGCACCAACCTGACTGAGGAAAATAACTGTCTATTGTTTCACACGACCCTAGAGATTGACTCTTGATCTGAGGAGCAAAGTTGTCATGTTGCACGGTTGTTGGAAAACTGAATCCCTTCTTGTCTGTGCCAGGGAAGCTGATCACTTCCTATTTCAGTCAAGAAAGTTTCCAGTGACCTATGAGCTAGTTGGTAACAAACCCAATTAAGTTAAGCATAGTCAGTAGAGGCCTGGAAGATCCGCACTTCTACGTTGATACTACTGTTTATGTTATTCCAATGCGCAGGGCCTATTGGGAAAATAGGAACTACACTACATGGCGCCCAACGTTTGGTAAGGCGATAAACTAATGCAAGACGTTAGAGTAACTCAGTCTTGCATATTTCACACAGACCCCTTTCTCCCGTAAATACTCCAATAGACGTCTGGAGTGGGTGAAAGGTTAAAATCCGCCCGACCTTAGTAGGAAGAGATTCCTATGTAAAGCTCTGGTTTATTCAACGTTGAAGGATACAGTGTTCCAAAATATTGTGCACCTAATCTTTGTCTCCTTGGAGACCTACTCTGCAAACCTTGCATTTATACAATGCCAGGAGAAAACGGAACCACTGGGGCCGCAGTAGATGCGACTCAGCAGGGTCCCGACGATACGGTACCGGGTGCAATAATCATCCCGGCACATTTAAGAAAATCTATAACTTTAAAACTTATAGAAAACGGACTGACACCACAAGGTGGTACAGTAATCTTCGTGATAGAGGCACACGAATATCGGCAGACAGAGGTATTCTATTCATGGATAAACTTTCCAGCGGCAAACGCTAGAACAAAAGAGTTTCACTATTACAAAATAGAGAAACCTCCGGAAGAGTACGCTCCTTTCGAGGAGACTGAAATCTCACTAAAATTCCAAGAGCACATGCTCTGGTTTAATAGCGCCCTAAAACATAATGATCACATAACCAGGCTCGGTCCACTAGGTAGACCAGGAGCAACATGGCCGGTTCTAGCCAGCTACACACCACATCCGGACATTGCAAAAATGTCTGGAGAAGAGCTGTTAGTTCAGCTAAAAACATTAATTAAAATACATAGGCAATTAGTGCAATATGTAATGCGGACTGCAACAGTCCAACCAGCTGTTAATGTACCACTACTGACCCCTCATCAGGGGAACACTAATAAAATTACAACACAGAACATACAGTCATGTCTTGGTAAAACACCCGTAAAACGGGAACAGATTCCTTTCTGGTTAGCACAGAAAATCACTCAAATAGAGGCAGTATTTCCTGATACTACCCCTATTGAGAAACACAGAATCTTGACCATCTGCCTTCCTATGGGAATCGCACCACACGTGGAGGACTGTGACACTTGGGGTACAGTCTTTGCTTCCATTTACACGAAAACACATGGTGTTCCGTCTATGGCGGTAATACCAGAAGTGCTAAAACAGATTCAGAATGAACACGGTCCAGAGCCCGCTTTAACTCTTGGTATGAAATTACTGAAAGACTTCAAGCAGGTCACTGCTATATTACTAGCCAATATAAAGGGAGAAGCAGCATCTGTGGCGATTCGCCAGAAGTTGAGGGAAACAGATATAACAGATCAGCCAATTGAGCTTGCCAGAATCATAGAAAAATGCTATGAAGAATTAGGTAGAGACAGTTTGGGTGGGAAACCAGTAAAACCCCAACTGCTCGAAAATCCTGAAAAATTATTTATTAAAAATAATTCAAATACTCCTAAAAAGAGCTGGGATGGAAATAAACAATCCAATCCCAAGGAAAAAGTTTTCCAGTCCAGAGGAAGGTCTCCTCGACGGAGGGAAAGAACTCCGACTCGAGAACACTAGTCTCCCCAGAGGGAGCCCTCTGAGAAAAGATATAACCTTAGAAATAGGTATAATATAAAAAAGCCTGATAGATATCAAAGTATTGATACACGTCCCTCTCGATCTTTTTCGCAGAAATCGGAAAGAAGAGGACGGTCAGACCCAGGAGAGCACACCAAGTCCAAAGACAAGGAACCTGCTCAGAGTAAAAAATCTCAATTTCCAAAAAAGAAGGTAGCCAGTATTAGAGTAATCAACCATGCCGAGAATACTGAGGACACAGTTGAAAAACGGGGAGTGGGCATTGACAATGTTAGACAGTGCAGCAGAAATCAGTATAGCCCGCAAGATCTTGATGAGTCATCTGGAGACAGTGGACACGAATGAATTCATTCAGGTTGAAACTGCCGACACCAGACTTAGCGAGCCCCATAAAATATACAAAATAACATTGCGTATAGAGGGTGATAAGACTAGGAAAATAAAGGGTCTATTTTGGGATAAACTCTCAAAAGGCTATGATATTCTGTTAGCTGAAAAAGATTGGCCCCCAGAGTTTGTCAGGGAGTACCCTCGTGGCGAAGAAATGATTATGCCTGCCTTCTCGAATCACATTCCGATTCACAAAAAATATACTTATGCAAGGAAATGGGCAGTATCCCAGGCACCGGCATTATATAAAAATCATGTAGGATGGGATGAGGACTCTCCTCCTCACAAAATCCAGTTAAAAAGTGAACCAACTGCCCAACGGCAGTATCCCATTAAGCAAGAAGCTAAAAAACAAGTCAGGGAGATCTTAGATCAACTTGAATACCAGGGGGTGATTGAAACATGCACCTCTCAAATGAACAATCCTTTGTTTCCTGTCTCCAAACCAGACAATTCATATTGTCTAGTTTTGGACTACAGACACCTTAATTCATGTTGTAAAACATTTGCAGTACAAAACTCGCATAGTGCAGCCCTAATGAATAACATAGTTAGGAAAAAATATAAAACGACATTAGACACATCTAATGGCTTCTTTTGTCAAAACATTGCACCAGAAAGCAGATACTTGACCGCTTTCTCAGCATTTGGGTCGCAGAAAAAATTCTGTTGACTCCCACAGGGGTTCAAGAACAGCCCAGGACTATTCTCAGCTAGGGTAACAGAGTTACTACAAATATATGATGATGAGGCATTATCTTACGTAGATGATATCTATCTCACAGACGACGACTTGGATACTCACTTGAAAAGAGTGAACACCATTATACTTGGGTTCGCAGCAGAGGGTTACAAATTCAACTTTAAAAAGTCTCGAATTGCCCATCTGACAGTACTATTCTTAGGGTACGAATTATCAAGTGAAGGGAAAAGCCTAGCGGACAACTTCTTAGAGAAGTGCGCTGTACTCCAAGCTCCAAAAACGCTGAAGAATTTACAATCCATACTAGGTTTTCTGAATTTCGGAAGAACATGCATTCTAAATTACGCAGAGAGGGTTAAACCTCTTTACGAACAAATTAAACCTGATTTTAAATAAATCAATTGGACTCAAAAACACACAGAAATTTTGAGATCACTGCAAACAGATATGTTAGCAAAAACAAAATTAGATACACGTGACAACACACGCGATCTTGTAATCCGAGTCATCCCAGGAAGATGCGGATTCACGTACCTGACCTCTAATGAGGGAGAAACGGTACCAATAACTTACAAATCTCACTTGTACACACAAGCAGAAAAAACATTCAGTCACACAGAAAGAACTGTGAGAGCAGTGCAAATTGCATTAGCAAATGATAGAGAACTAGCACACGGCAAACGGATTAATATCCTCACAGCGGAATCCGCCTTCGAGGCGCTATTCAGCCCAGTAAACCTGCCTACAGTGTCACTGGATCCGAAATGGATACAGTGTGTAGATTCTCTAGGAGCGGAAGATGTGAAATACTATTTCGCCCCGCAATTCGAAGAACTGAATGATTTAGAATATGAAGAAGAATACCCTCTGCCAATCGAACTTCTGCCTCTCCCACAATACGCCTGTATAATCTATACAGATAGATATGTACAGCATTTTAACGTAGAGAGCAAATCCTACGATGCAGCCTGTGCGATTGTTAAAGGTCGTTGGCTGTGAGGTAAATTCAGACCAGAAGTAACAAAAACTGAATCATTGAGAAACTGTTCGGCTCAGAGAGCTGAAATCAGATCTTTAAAGATGGCGCTCGAAAATGCAGAATGTGAATTCCCAACACTTATCGTGTGCGATTCTCATTTATGCATCAACTCTTACAATAATAAACTGCAGAGTTGGATTGAAAACGATTACAAAGATGACACAGGTGCCACAATAAAGCATAACTTGCTCTGGAAACAGGTAGCTCTTTTACAGAAAGAACTACAAAAGACTCACGTGATACACGCACAGAGTCTTTAGCGTGATGGCGTTCATGTTGCAGGGAATTCATTGGCTAATACAGCCACAGCGGAAGCAACTAAACCGGCTTCCGTAGCCACAAAAAAGCGTACAGAAAAATACATAGACGGGGAAACCATGCTGGCAGTAAAAACGACCGTAAAAGGCGACTGTGCAGCACTACCCGTGAACTATCCACTCAATTATGCATACATAATCGATGCAAACTCCGTTCCTTTTGCTCGAATCCCTGGAGTGGGGGATAGGGTAATTCCAAACAGGAACTGAAGGGGCTTCCTATTACAGGAAGCACATATGGGGTTGGGTCTGAGACACCAAACAATCAGGGACTCTCTGAGAGAATTAGAATCAGAGTACTGGTGGCCGGAAATGAGTGAAGGCATTCATGAGTTTGCAAAAAACTTGTCCGTCGCACCCCGAAGGGAATACTGTGGTAGAAAGAAAAAACCGGGACATAAAGCGATCTATAACAGCGAAGGTATTAGGTTCAGGCGCTGGGTGGGTCAAACATCTAATAAGTGTCCAAACCAGTCTTAACAATTTGCCAAGAAAATCTCTAAAAGGTTTCAGCCCATACGAACTATTGTTCGGAATTAGAATGACAATTCAGGACTTAGATAGTCAGGTATCAGTGGTACAAGATAAGAAAACAGACTTTGACATCAAAGATCGTTTGGCTGTTTTACAGGAACTGAATGAAACAAGAAAATCCTTAAGCAACATAAAGTTAAAGCAACAGCCAGATACCACTGACGAGGCACCACAAGCAACAGCCCCAGCAAGGCCTGTCTGGATTCCAAAGATTGGGGATCTAGTCAGAGAAAAAATCGAGGTGAAGAAGGAATTTGGGCCTTCTTACAGAAAAGCAGTACCTGTCTTGGCAGTCACCGGAACAAGATCAGTAGTACTACCGCCCCTTGCTGGTAAAAAGGAGAACAGAGTCGTGTCTATCGACCTGGTAAAACCACAAGCATGTGGCCTATAATCAACAGTAGGCCCAGTGTACTCCCGAGAAACAACAGAATACCCAAACTTGCAACAATCCAAGAGGTTCAAACTGAAAGACTAATCACATTCGATCAGCCTGCAGTGCACAGTAAAGGACTATGCAATAATGCCATGGAACTCGTGCCTCTTTAGACACAGATTGAAACAGTTCATCAAGAAACACCAGTCTACAATAATGTGGCATCAGAAAATGCTACCGAAAGACAGATTGAAAATTCAATCCCAGCAATTGACAGAACTGCCTCTGGTTATTTCATCAACTTCGACAACTTCTCTGAAGATCAAAACGACCCCGAAGTGATGCCAGAAACAAAAATGACTCTTAAAGAAAAAGCAACAGAACTCTTTCATCAACTGAAGGAAATCTACCTTATTTCCCCTTGGTTAGAGTTCTGGTTCGGTCTAGGTGTATTTTTCCTCCTGCTTTGGCTCATCATGGTACTTTGTTTAGGAAAATTCATTGAGGGAAAATATAGTTCAATGGACACAGCAAGTCAGAACATCAACCTAGTCCTCAAACCACGCAGATCATCCCACGTGAAGAAAAGAGAACTGTCAACAGTAAATGTCACAGCCATTCCAATACCCGGTGGGGTAGTATGGGAGAAAACTGACTATGAGATCTATGGTCCGGTCGAGATCCTGAAGTATCCTCATCAACTGAAGGTTTCCTTAAGTGACTTTGTAAAACCTAGTACATTCTCTGATGATTGGGACTTTAACAGTATTAATGACATGATGTCCGATTTAGTAATGTCAGCTAGATTCACAGAACATGATTATTTACAAGGTTTGTCTAGTTATGAACAGTTATTCTGCTACACACATTATGGCGATCATTATTTGCATAAATCTGCACAGCCTAGAAATGTTTTTAAGTATAATCAATGGGAACATTGTGCTACACCACCTAAAAGCAGTTCTAAAACATTCTTTGAGAAATGTAAGTACTTCTCAGGGTTTAACACCAGTGATGCAGAAACGTTTTATTACAAATTGTTAGATAAAACAGGAATGAAAACAATGCTGACAAATTCTAAATTAATATATTCAGAAGCATTTTATGAAAAAATGATGACATTTGTTTTTGATTATTGGAAAAATAACATTGAAACAAAAAACCATTTGGGGTACAAAAGATTGGCAGGTACAAGGCCTAGAAGCACTATTCAGAACCTGCATGATACCAGAACAAATGATGTTTTTAAATGACACAATTCACCAAACATCCTGTCTTGGCCTAGCTAAGATCAAAGACCTTAACACACCGTCTATTCCGAAGCCAATACCTGATAATGCAACAACAGATATTGAAATAGACGTATCACAAATTTTACATTTTAACAGAACACATCCTGATTGGAAAAAGTGGTTAATCTGGCCTACTGACACAAACAGCTGTCAAGATAGATTCCTGAATAAAACACAGGGGTTAAAGATGACCAGACAAGACCCTAGATACTCCCAGAGACAACATCCAGGGAAAGTAACAACATACAGTGTAGGGAAACTCTGCCTCGAATGGCTAGGATCATCCACACTGGCTGAAATTAAGCAACACTTGTCTTTACTAAAAGATGGTGCTGATTTGCGCGATTTCATTCTTGGACCACGCAAACAGCGTCAAAAGCGTTTCATAGCGGCCAGTATCTATGCTGCGTACAACGAGGCTTGGAAAGTCACACAAATTGAAACAGCAGAAAAAATACGAGAAATTGATCGTATTAATTTGGAAAAATCACTTTCTGTAGTGGACAATGGGTTAATGACTCTGTCCTCCAGAATATATTCGTTGGACAATATTGTATCTTCTGCCTTTGACATAATAGACAGAGACTTGCTAATGTTACAGCATGGCCAATCTCAATTACGTTCTATTGTACAATTGGGCTGGAAGCTGCAAAATCTTCGTTCAGGCTATGTGCCTTGGCGTTTAATCAACACAACGTCATTGTTTTCCATTTTTAACCTTACTGATAAACAAATCAGTTTGGCACAGAAAGGAGCAGACTATACAATCCTGAGCATCGAAAAACTTGAGAGATTACCATTGACAATGTCAGAAAGTCCTGCCATTGAATGGATAATACACAGAATTATCACTATTCCGATAACAACTTTCCGATTTAAAAAGTGCCTTGAATACATACCTACTGGCCAGTATGAACGATTGGCTAAAGGATATGTTAAATCAGAATGGAAATTACCATATACACATTCTTGCTATAGTGACAGCGACAAAAATGTATTTCTTAGTGGTGAAAACTGTAAAAATTCACTAAGCGGTATACTTTTGTGCCAGGGTATTAATTTACACGGAGCCTGTGAAGGTAATTCTAACAACCTTTCATGCCACCAGCTTGTCACACCTGCAACTCAGATAGAGCCCTTCTTTATGCAACTTTCGAATGGGAGTTACATTCTTAGAACGGATCACAGATGTTGTGGCCTTGTTCCAGGGAAAAGTTATCTAGTAAGTGTAACATCCATGGTCAAATGCTGTATGCAGGCATTGTTCCCTAGCGGGCCTGTAGACACAGAGACTCCCATCTGGCCTCGTCTGAATCTCTATTCTATACGAATTGATACTTTAAGCAAAATGAAGTCTATGCTTTTGCAGACAACAGTGCCCATAATGTCATCAAAAGAGACGTATGATCTCCTAGTTGCAAGGACAGCTACGGAGGTTCATGACCTTTTATCAACAAATTGCCCCGTGCATTTCGTAGAAATGTTGAGCCAACTCCTTAACATGTCTAGTGCCACAGGCATCCCAGGCATATTTAAGACGATTTTTACGGGACTGCTAACACCGTTTCAAGCAATTCTGGGAATCGTTCCAAATTTTGTCCACTCTGTTTTTGGCGGCATACCCCTATTTTTGGGACTTGTAGCAGGGATTCTATTTTTGACCCTCCTGCTTCGTTATGGCAAGCCAAAGCTCAGACATGACTCCTATGGGAATGTAAGAGACAATCCTAGCAATGCGCTACCGGGACAGAATAACTAGAGTCCTTGGATTGGCCAGGCTGAGAGATCTAAACATGACCTGGTTCCTTTCATTCAGACCTATATGGCAGAACTGTATCTTACCGGTACTTCGATGTATGCTATGCGGAGATGAGTGCGTGTTGGACATCTGTCTTTCACTTCCATCAGCAGTACCAATGGATATCGATACTTTGCTAAGTCCAATAACGGCTCACGCATTGTGTTGTCCCCAGCGGCTACCAATCCTGATGACGGCATTCGTTGAGACTCCTGTGCTACGACTAGGTGGTAACAGTGGAGCGAGTGACAAAAGCAGCATCACCCAGGTACGACCATCTGTGAGCATTGCTGATCCAGCCTTTGATGACAGCAATCATTCTCACACCTGCCAAGTTACAGCGCTATCGAATTTGGTCGAACTGTCACCTGATTTTGTAGACCAATTCTTTGAGAGCCTGTCTGATATGATGTTCTCACCCGAACAGAAACAATAACTTTGGAGAAGCATTCCGACACACGGCGTTCCCATGAACTCTGAATTCGGCCTTCAGTTTTGAACAACAAAAACTGCTAAAAGCGTTGGAACTCTATTTTCCCCGTTCAAGCAATAATTCTTTTGAATTGAATACTTTTTAATATTCACCCTTTTTTTGGCACGAATAATTCTTTGCTTAAAGTAAAACTATTCATAGAGAACAGAAGCTTCAAACTTCTATTTCTACATACATCTAGAGATATAATATCTTTACACCAGCCTCTAGCACATTTTATTGCAATGCATTTATATGTGATGATTTATCTCGCCCTTCTTCTGTTTCAGAGATATTTCATGTGTAATTCTTTTTGCATAATCATTCATTGATTTCTTATGCTATAATTTTTGAATGATTTCTATGCTTCAAAAACGTACAGTACCTAAATTTTCACGTATTTCAATATACGCCTATTTCAAATGCATATATGTATTTTGGGGTGGGCAATGTTACACATGCATCCTATTGCTCTAGTTTTAGTAATTTGATGGACATGAATTCGTGGAGTGGGTGTTGTGTGCTTATCTAGGATCCTGATCGATACTGTGACCTTATGCCCCTATTCGGCTATAAATCCATTTATTCCCTATATTGGCATAACCGTTCAAGTGCAATATTCAGAAACTCATCTCTGGCCTCACACGAACAGAGCCACATTTCAGAATAGCTTTCTCTGCCACTTCCTTTGCAACCAATTAGTGCAATGACAGAGCAGAAGTCACTATCTGAGATTCCTAGATTAACACTCCGAGTTCTTCAACAAGATAAAAACTCAGCAAACCTGGAAATCCCCGCTTGCTGTGTTTTGATTAGTAATAGAACTCTAATGAGCACTGATAGACGATCACTTCCTAAGTGACATCTTTATTGACGTCTTATGTCCAGCAAGCTTACGTCAAACATGGCACCTTTCAGGTATAAATACTACCAACGTGGCCTTAAGCAAGTCCCCTGTTGCCCGTCGCCTGAAGCTGCTGTTATGCTAAAGATATCATAGCTGCTATCGCTACTGCTATCGCTGCTAACTAGCGAATGATGGTGTGGTGAACTTAGGAGCTGAACAGCCGTCCCCCTGCAAGAGCCCAGCAGATGCAAGCTGCCCGCGGACGCTGTCCCCCCTCCTCCTCCTCGACGCACTGAGAAGAGACGCTGCCTTTCTCCTGCAGAGAAATCCAGCTCCGGCGTTTCTGGTCTACCCTTGCGGGTGACTGGGATATCGAGCCCTGAGGGAGATACCAGACCTCCATCATTCTATTCCAGAGGTATGGTGTTGACTAAACCCTTGAGAGAGAATTCTTGAAGCAAACCTTTGAGGTAAATGAAATTTTATATGGTCAGTATGTCCCCTATCGTGTACCCCAACGTTCAATGTATGTGCATGATATCCATCTATTTTCCCTCTATGGCTGAAATAATGACGCCTTTGCATTTGCGTCCAACGTTAACATGTCAGTTACCAGGCCCTCCATGAAAGAAACGATAATTCTGCTTTTAAGCCTATGCTGCCAATATCTTTACATGGTGCACGTTTAAATATCGAGATGCACCCGTTTTTGTGGCTTCGTAGGGCCAGGACCCGAATTCAGGCTTCAAGCCTCCTCTACACTCTGAAAGCTGCAGTTTAGTTATGAATCCCTGACCTCTCACTTACTTCCTGCTCAGCCGAGAGGTGCCCAACCTGTCCTGCCAAGACAGTATTATGCCTACAGTTATCTGCTCCGCTCCACAGAAACACATTCCTGCCTAATGAAAAGGGTAAACATATTCCGCCTGCAGAAGATAGGGCCTAGCCTTTCTGTCTCCGTTCAAGTGATTTACAGAGCTCACAGCCACAGAAAGCCCACAGCCCCCATGCTATGCACGAAGAAATATAGGCCCACGCTAGCATTTAGTGATGAGCAGCCTTTGCTCAAGCGACCTTTAAGTCAGATAATACATCCTCCGAACTCGAGATATCAGATAGTACCAGAAGAACAGGTCGTCCTGGCATCAAGACTTCTCTACTAGCACGAAAGTCAGCCCCCTCCCGTCTTCCCCAGTTACACGTCCATTACACGTCATGACCAGGATACGCACACAAGTAGGGTAAAGGTTCCAGTTGCCCCTATAGATTTCCTCCCCATATGTCCACCCACCTATGACACACCTGTGACTCATCAAGGGAACGCCCACATGTACGACCTTTTTACACGCCTATGTGTTCTTATCTCTCTCTTTTTCGCTTGCTCCACCTTTTCCATGCAAGTCAATGTATGTTTGAACTATAAATGATGTACTCTGTGAAATAAACGTTAGATGACGATACTTCCTGAACCTTAGTGGTGATGGAACCCGATTCTCCTATAACTGCAGTTATTGAAATAAAGCCCTTTTGAATCGGACACCACAGACTCTGCCTCTCATTTAATGCATGAACTTTTGTTTAAGTATAGAAATTATGACAGGGTAATATTTTATTTACCACATTAATCTGGCACCCGAATAGGAACCGTCCCCTTCCCCACGCGCCGGCGATGTAGGTCGAGCCCCCTACCCCTTCTACAGCCGTGATGGACTTCAAGTGTACACGACCGCGGGATTTCCTGCTTACTCCCTCAGGCCCACGGAGGAGACGGAGACTGCGACCAGGCATCCACACGAGGCGGTGAGGATTGCGGACCATCCCAACCAGAGCCCAAGATGAGAGAGCAAAATCCGAGGTATCCCGAGGCCCACCTGTTCCAAGGCGCATGCGTAGTAGCAGCAACCGCAGCCGTAGCAGTCGCGAAGTATCGAGTGTCCGAGGCCTTCGAGTTCAAGTTTTGCTTCCCGGTGAGTACCATTATTGGGAACGCATAAAGACGGGTTCATTTATTTGGGTCCGGTAAAGACGTATCTGGGTACACAGTTACGGTAAAGACGTGTCCCCTTATGTGGGCACGGTAAAGACGGGTCCATTTCGGTGGGCACGGTAAAGACGTGTCTCTTTATGAGACCGGTATGGCTGTACTGTATTCCAGTACATAAAGTTTACTGTTTTCAAGTATATGTTTTATTCCAATTCCATGTATCAGGTTAGACTGTATCTGTTTTAGTGTCTTAGTGTTGTTGTATGAATGATTGTTCTCAGTCTATTCTTGTGCATATCGTGTTTTCATTAAAGTCAGTTCCAACATGCCACTGTTTTCGAAATTACGTCAGATAGGGACTAGAAAAGGGATTCTCGAAGAGTCAGTTCCTGTCCCGCCTAGAGACACCCCTGGCCATTTTATGTATCAGAAACACGGGCTAGATGCCATACTGTTTTTAGACTTATGGGTAGAGTACACGAAGGATCTGGATGAAAAGTATAGATGGCCTGCCTCAGGAACATGGGATGCTGAATGTATTATGAGAATAGAGGAAGCATTATGGAAAAAGAAATCAAGACAATCCCAGAAAGATCAAGGAAATCAAAAGGGGGAGTGAAGAGGTGGTGCCGATGGGCACCGAGGTGGGCACGTCCTCCTCTTAACAGGGATTCAAGTCAATCAAACAAGGGCCACCTCACATTGGGTGGGTGTATATCCGGATGTCATTGGAATACACCTTCTTTGTTAAAATACCCCTCACACACCAAAAGGGCCCTTGGTGTCATGCTTCATCATCGGGGTCTTCCCGTCCCGCTGCGGGGCGGGGCAGTGCTGCGACAAGCGGATACGCCGGAGCACCTTTAGATGGAAGTGCTATGTGTTGGGAGTGAGTGTCAGTGGGGTCAGGAGTGATATATTAGTGAATTGTTAAAAAATACCTGGCCTAGTGGAAAAAGGAAATTTTATTAAACACTGGCTGGTATTGTTAAAAGAAAAGTGAAGCGGAGAGATGGAGCTGATTAATGGGCTCTCTCTCCTATGTGGGTCAACATGTTTCGAGGCGCAGGGCCTCTTCGTCAGGACCTTGGGGGAGATCCCCCTGTCACTCACTAGTGTTTTCTCCACAAAGGTAGAAAAAGTGTATATACAAAAAAGTGAAAAAAAGGCTATGTGTGTAAATATAATTAATAATTACAACACTTTTATGCTACCACACTGATAATGTAGTATGCTTATCAATGGAGGAATCAATGCCTCATGAGCCAGCTTTTGACAGAAGGGTATAATGGGGTCCCAATGAGCCCCTTGCACGCTTGTGCTTCCTCCTTCGTCTGCTGCTTCCGTGGTAATAATCCCAGAAAGATGCCATCGAGTTATGGCGTAAAGAAGCGCATAGGAGATCCGAGAAAGAAATGCATAAAGCAGATAGAGGCAGACAAGCTGGGGAAAAAGCTAGAGAAAAAGAACTAAAGTAAGAGGGGGAACGGGTCAAGACAGAACAAGTAGACCGAGAAAGAAATGCCCTCATCACGGGCATGTATCCTGTCCTCACTGAAGGACCTAGTAATTTACCGCCACCTCTGATACCGACTAAAGTGCGTAAGCATAGACAGACAGAAGCTGAAGCTTTTATTTCTTATTATCTAGCGGAGTCTGCTCCGGATTATGTAAATGTAGTAACGCCACCTCCTCGTCCCGTCAATAATCCCAACAATCCTTTTTTTCCCCCTCCGCCCGCATTACAGACCCAGCCTACACAGTCGCTACCTACACAACCGACTGTAACGACAGTAACAGTGAGAGATGACTCAGGACAAGGGGCAGTGGGAGGGGGGTTACCAGCGGCACCCCAAACACCGCCACCAACACGGTCATTGCAAGAGCTAGGACAACGAACGCCACCGGCATCACCCTATAGGACTGCTACTGTACCCATATCAGTTTGTATATACGATCCCGTACCAGGTGTAGGTACCCTGCTCATATCCTCACTACGGCTAAGACGCGCTGTAGACTATCTACTTCCATTACCAGACATGAAGGAACACTTAGACAAGATATACTATTTTATTCGAACAGGGGAAGGACCCGAGAGTATAGAAAATGCCATGAAACAAAGAAAGGTAGAAGTTAAAAATATGATTTTACGTTTCTTGATTAATTGTCTGATCAGGGAACAAGACCAGCCAGGAAAGGGAGTAACTAGAGGTATGATGGAATGGAGTGACAACATATCTGCTGGTAAACATGATACAGTGGGAAAGACAGAATGCATGTATAGAAAAATACGAAAAGAAATTTTAAAGGTACACAAGACAGAGTCTGAAGAGAAAGAGGATTCAGTCTCAGAGGATGATGGCAATGAGAACACCGATAGAATAGCTTATGTAGGTAGAGCACGACCATTCGACAGGCCCATATGTCTTGATTACCACAAAAAGGGGCCCTCTATAAAAGAAAGATTTTCCCTCGAAAATCTGTTCCAAGCTACTGAGAACGCACTGAAAAAACGAGTAGAGTGTGACAGACCCCACACCACACATGAACAAGAATTAGCCCGGTCAGCCGTTCAATGGGTGTCTAATTCCAGCATTTATAACGGTGACGTAGTGGCTCAGACCTTTTTGAGCCTTTCCCCGAATGAACAGTGTTTAGCTGGTATTTACATGGTTCAACATCTGATCACGTTGTATGAAAGTCAATATTCTGATCCTGGTCCCTTATACAAGTTACTGGATGATATACTCTTAGACAGATGGGTAGGTCTAGGTACCGAATTAATTAATGTCATTCTGGACCAACGACATAAGTACATGACTTTTCTGACCACATGCATGATCCCTGTCCCACATCACGACAGTAGGGGTTTCCACATAGACAGGCAGCACCCCCTACGAGAAGTTCCTCCCGTTAAAAACAATGACGGTGCGCTCCAACGTGTATATGTTTACACACCCTTGACGAAAATGGAAATACTGGAAATGAAAAGAATACTTCCCTGTCATGATAAAGATCCAGGGGGGTTCCACCGTGAACTAAAAGACATTCTCCGCATAGGGGATTACACGTACGCTGACATTATTAAGTTATTGAAAGTACTGTTACCAGCTGGTATTTATGAAAAGCTTAAAGAAAAAGATTGGGAATTAGGAGAGAAAAAGATAGATTGGGCATTATTGGAAACAGAGGATAAAGGACGGCTTCCTGGCACAGGTCTTGGGGATCAAGCTAAAGCATTACCTGAACTCTTGATACAGGTCCTGCCGAGATTATTGACTACTAAAAAAGAAGATTGGGATGCTATTTCAGCCTGTAAACAGAAACCAGATGAAGACACTAGTGATTTTTATTCCAGATTCGAGAAATGTTTTTCTATTAATAGTGGCCTTAAGCCAAGTAGTGAATCATATCCACATCTTTTTGTGAGCAAGTTAGTAGAGAATTCTTCACCCCAGATCAAGAATAGAGTACTGAAGGTTGAGAGTACTTGGCAAGCAAATAGTCCTTCCCAAATGTTACAAATGTTACAGTACCACCAGAACAGGATTAGAGAAGAACAGGAACAGGAAAAGAAATGACTGAAAGATACGAAAATGAAAGTGCTAGTTGCACAATCGGTACCAGCTAATGGAAATAGAAAAAGTACTCAAGGCACTCCACCTGTTAAAGGGAACTGTAATTATTGCAAACAGCCAGGTCACTATGTGAATGAATGTGCTGTCCTGAAACACAACATAGCTACAGGCAAGACAAAAGAAAGACCGCATCCTCCTAGACAGAATAGCACCCCACAGAACACGCAACAGACAGTAGCACTACCACAACCGATCGCTGCAACGCAACAGGTCACGCAGCAAATGTACCAGTATGCACAGTCAGACTATCCAGAATTCCAGCAGTACTCATGAAACAGCCTAGAGAGGGAGGTTGGCTTGCCTCTTATTGAGGTTCCTGTAGATCAAGATGGTCCCTATGTACATAGTCGTGTATTGGGAAAAGACAGAAAATTTTTGATTGACACAGGGGCAAGTAGAACTACCATCAGTCATGACGAGGTTCCAGGGGCACCCCTCTCAGGCTCACAGAATGTTTCCCTGGGTTTTTCAGGAAAGCCTATTGTTAACAAAGTGTTAAAGCCAGTTTCCCTAGGTGTTGGTCCATTGTCCCGTACTACAGACTTGTTACTAACTAAGTCATGTCCAGAAAATGTACTTGGTATAAAGACATTGAAAGAACTAGGAGCTGTTATTTGTTGTTCTCCGGAAGGAGTGAGATTGTTTTTACGTGATTTTAAAGGACATTATGTGATGAGAGATTTTGATCACAGACTCCAGAATGTACCAGAGCATTTATGGGCACAAGGTCAGACTGATGTAGGTTACATGCACATTACACCATATTGTGTCACTCTCAAACCAGGAGTAGTACTGCCACGAATCCGACAATACAAGTTGCCACCTGATGCTGTAGTAGCATTACTGAAAATAGTTGACAAACTCATTGCACAAGGAGTGGTAGTAGAAACTGACTCGAATATATGTAACTCACCTGTCATCCCCATTCTCAAACGTACAGACTCTAATGCACCACCAGTCTACAGACTAGTGATTGATCTTCGAGAACTGAACAAATGTATAATACCGCAATACCCAGTGGTCCCAGACATTTCTTCCTTACTGACTGCAATTGATCCCGAAGCGACGTTCTTCACTGTAATTGATCTTAAGAACGCCTTCTTCAGTGTCCCGATACATCCAGAGAGCCAATACCTCTTTGGATTCTGTTTAAATGGACGAAGCTTTAAATTTACGAGGGCTCCTCAAGGGTTCACAGAAAGTCCTAGTATTTACAGTCAAGCATTAAAAAGACAACTAGACAGTATTCACATGCCTGCCAACACCGCACTGCTCCAGTATGTTGACGATATCCTAATAACAGCTCGTACAGAACCAGACTGTGAGCATGCTTCACTGACAGTCTTACACTTTCTGGCAGACAAGGGGCACAAAGTGTCCCCTTCAAAGTTACAATTCTGTGCCCAGCAAGTGGTTTACCTTGGTCACTTGCTGTCCAAGTGGGGGAGACAGTTGACACAAGACCGTATTCAGTTAATCGCAAATCTTTCACAACCAAAGACACAAAAGGAAGTACGGGCCTTCATAGGCCTCACTTCTTACTGCAGACAATGGATTCCCCAGTATGCATTTCTAGCCAAGCCACTTATACAGCTGACAACACAGGAAGCAGCCTCTTCGACTGTCCTCCCTTGGACACAAGAACATACACTTGCATTTGAAGAACTGAAAAAAGCCCTATGTCAAGCACCAGTTTTAGCGACTCCTTGTTACAGCAAGCCTTTCACGCTTTTTGTCACTGAACGAGATGGTACAGCATTATCTGTCCTTACACAAGATCAAGCAGGAAAACACAAGCCTTGTGCTTATTTTTCTAGTACATTAGATCCAGTGGCCCAGGCTCTGCCTGCGTGCCTGAAATCAGTTGCAGCAACAGCACTAGCTATCAGACAAAGCGACTCTATTATGTTAGGCCATCCCCTGACAGTACAGGTTCCACATGCAGTTGAAGTTCTCTTGAACCGAACACAGACACAGCACCTGACTATAGCAAGACTGACAGGATATGAACTGACATTTTTCCAGCCATACATAGAGATCAGACGATGCAATATACTGAACCCTGCTACACTCTTGCCCTCAAGTACAGTAGAGACTGCACCACATGACTGTGTGGAAGTAATTAATACAGTGACGAAACCAAGACAAGACCTGACAGACATTGCATTGCCCGATCCCTACCTGACGCTTTATGTTGATGGTTCATGCATGAGAACAAGTACAGGAGAGTTAGTGGCCGCATATGCCGTGACCACTGATACGGAAGTCATAGAGACACACAGAATAGACACACTGTCCGCCCAAGCAGCAGAGCTCATCGCTCTGACACAAGCCTGTATACGAGCCAAGAACTTGAAAGTAAACATTTATACAGATTCACAGTACGCTTTCGGAGTCGTTCATGACTTCGGCGTGTTGTGGCAGGAGAGAGGTTTCCTGACCTCTCACGGGGCCAAAATTCAGCATGGCCCCCTCATTCAAGCTCTGTTAGAAGCAATACACTTGCCTTCAGCCATAGCCATTATGAAATGCAAAGCACATACGAAAGTTACAGACACCATTTCCCAGGGTAACGACCTGGCAGATCAAACAGCTAAATTGACAGCTCAGACTCCAACAGACACGACAAAGACAGAAGCACCCTCACTGACGAATAGCATGACAGTCAGGGATCCTTCACAAGACGTACTCGACATACAGACACATGCCACTCCAGACGAAATAAAGAAATGGACTGAACAAGGAGGAGTTCAGACGGACCAGGGTTGGATGACAAAAGGCAAAGCTACATGGTTCCTACCAGACTCCATGGTTCAAGTCATCATAAACACAGCACATAGTCCAGCACACTTAGGAGAAAAGGCTATGCTAGACAGTTTACAGAACATTTGGTTTAACAAGCACCTGCGTGCAGCAGCTAAACAGAAAGTACGCACCTGTATGATATGTTGCCAGTTCAATCCAGGCAAAGGCATTCCGGTGGAACAAGGTGGATTCCATCCCCCTGACCACCCTTTTGAAGTCCTCCAGATGGATTATATCCAGATGGACAGATGTCGAGGATACAAATATGTTCTAGTAGTCGTATGTGCACTATCTAGATGGACCGAAGCATATCCAGTCCCAGATTACACTGCCGTAACAACTGCCAGGCAGTTGGTTCGAGAGTATTTCCCACGTTATGGGCTGCCCCGTGTCGTGTACTCAGACAACGGTCAGCCATTCTCCTCTGAGTTAATGAAACAAGTATCTCTTCTGTTAGGGTACCAGTGGAAGTTCCATTGTGTACGACATCCCGAAGCAGCTGGACTCGTAGAGAGACACAATCAGACACTCAAAACCAAGTTAGCGAAAGTCTGTGCAGAAAAAGGCGTTGATTGGATGGTAGCCTTGCCGGTTGCCCTCTTTTACATGCGTATGGTAGCTCATTCCAGAACAGGTCTGTCCCCTTACGAGGTGATTTTCGGTAGACCACCAAATATGTGGGGTACGCCGATGCCCAAAAGAATAACCGATGTTGACAATAATATGCTGACAGATTACCTGGCTTCCTTGATGTCTGCACTCCAATCTTGTCGTTCACAGGTTGCAACCGCTTTCCCCGACAACACCCAAGTGAAAGAGCACGCCGTCGTCCCTGGTGATATAGTGCTTGTGCGGAATTTCGACCGATCAAGTCCTCTCGAGCCCCGCTGGAAGACGCCAAAGCTGGTACTTCTAACAACAAGGACCGCAGTGAAGGTCGAGGGAAGAAAGGACTGGATCCATGCCCAGCACATAAAAAAACTCCATGGACTACCGAACTCTGTTAAAAAGGACTGCCTCGAAATCAGTGACTCAAAACTCCCTTTGCTAGAAAAAAGTCCGCAACAGGAGTATAAATTAAAGTTACGATCTAGTAAGTGAGACAGTTTAATTGTTTAAGTCCCTCTCGGGTGAATCGGTTAGACAGGTTCCTGACATGAATATGATCGTACACCAGTATAGTACTAGACAGAGAGATAAGAGAGAGAAATACTGCAAGTCCCTACGCAGTAGATGTATAGTAACTCTGATTATTATGTTCCTTTTAAGTATAACTGTTATATGAATCAGCTTGACACTACATGTTTTCTTTCCTCCTATTGCTTCACATATACATTCTTCTTTCAATGACACTGCAGAGCGCACATTCAGTGATCTGCCACCCCATGAACTGTCATATTGATTAGCACTGCGCAACAACACCTTTATTTGAATGTTGCACCATTCTTATCAGGCCAGCAATGTAACAAATTGCTGGGTATGTGGCCGACTCCCACCTTACCAGAAAACGAAGGGAGTTCTGCCTCTTTTTCCTTTCCCGTTCTCGCACAATGGTTCGTGCGGAGCATGGTTTGCTTTAATGACATCATTAGACAGAAAATCCATAGTTAACCAGAATGAATGGATATATGGAAACTTGAATAAAGTAATGAATGAAGCATGTTTTCCAGACACAGATGGTTTTCCCCAGAGAAAAGGAACAGATCTAGAGAATGAGGTATACGAACAAGGAAATGCTTCCCTTAACTTTATGATTTTAAATGTCCAGTCCGAGAAATTTACAGGTCCACCGTTCATAACAGTCTTACCAGTCAAAGGTGAATTATGCGTCAGAAAGCAAGGATCAGTACATTTAGGACACAGTGATTGTAATACTGTAATCGAGTTCAATGATAAAGGAAAGTCTACTTTCAAAGCTTTCCGCCATTCCTATTTCATTTGCGGTCAGACAGCCTATATACGTCTGCCTCTGGACTGGGGTGGGACGTGTTATATAGCGTTCCTTTTGCCACCAGTCTTTCTAGCCCCATCCCATTATCATCAAGATTCCCGATTAGTACATGTTAGACACAAGAGGGAGACTGATTCCCCAATTGTTGATCAAACTGAGACAGCTTGGGAGCAATATACAGATTTCAATAGAGGATTCTTTTTCTTCATAGGTCCCATTCAGAACAGTAAACTAATATGCAGGTTAACGAGAACCCTTGAAGCAGTAATAAACGAGACTACATCTGCTCTGGCTAACTTAACAGAGGAGCAGTCAGCCATGAGACTTGTTGTTCTTCAGAACCGCCTTGTTCTTGACGTCATCCTGGCAGATAGGGGCGGAGCTTGTAGAGTGATCGGCTCCAGTTGTAGCGTGTTTATTCCTAATAACGCGCCATCCATGTACGCAGCAATAACAAGACTCCACAAGATAGCTCACGAGATACATCAGAACCCAGGCACATGGACTTGGTCCGGTTGGCTCTGGAGTGTAATATCACCATGGGGATGGAAAGTATTGTCATTCCTAGGAATAGCACTGCTTGTTATATTCAGTTGCTGCCTCTGTCTACAATGTGGCCCGGCGATTTGCGGCTTGTGTGCCACTGCCTGTATTCCCCATCCACGTATCCAGAAGAGAAAAGAAGAGCAAATTATGCAGTATGACCACATACAAGGTCTTATGCAACTAGATGTGACTTGAAGGGAATGTAGGGGACAAGGAGGGAATGAGGTAAATGAAATTTTATATGGTCAGTATGTCCCCTATCGTGTACCCCAACGTTCAATGTATGTGCATGATATCCATGCATTTTCCATCTATGGCTGAAATAATGACGCCTTTGCATTTGCGTCCAACGTTAACATGTCAGTTACCAGGCCCTCCATAAAAAAAACGATAATTCTGCTTTTAAGCCTATGTTGCCAATGTCTTTACATGGTGCACGTTTAAATATCGAGATGCACCCGTTTTTGTGGCTTCGTAGGGCCAGGACCCGAATTCAGGCTTCAAGCCTCCTCTACACTCTGAAAGCTGCAGTTTAGTTATGAATCCCTGACCTCTCACTTACTTCCTGCTCAGCCGAGAGGTGCCCAACCTGGCCTGCCAAGACAGTATTATGCCTACAGTTATCTGCTCCGCTCCACAGAAACACATTCCTGCCTAATGAAAAGGGTAAACATATTCCGCCTGCAGAAGATAGGGCCTAGCCTTTCTGTCTCCGTTCAAGTGATTTACAGAGCTCACAGCCACAGAAAGCCCACAGCCCCCATGCTATGCACGAAGAAATATAGGACCACGCTAGCATTTAGTGATGAGCAGCCTTTGCTCGAGCGACCTTTAAGTCAGATAATACATCCTCCGAACTCGAGATATCAGATAGTACCAGAAGTACAGGTCGTCCTGACATCAAGACTTCTCTACTAGCACGAAAGTCAGCCCCCTCCCGTCTTCCCCAGTTACACGTCCATTACACGTCATGACCAGGATACGCACACAAGTAGGGTAAAGGTTCCAGTTGCCCCTATAGATTTCCTCCCCATATGTCCACCCACCTATGACACACCTGTGACTCATCAAGAGAACGCCCACATGTACGCCCTTTTTACACGCCTATGTGTTCTTATCTCTCTCTTTTTCGCTTGCTCCACCTTTTCCATGCAAGTCAATGTATGTTTGAACTATAAATGATGTACTCTGTGAAAAAATCGTTAGATGACGATACTTCCTGAACCTTAGTGGTGATGGAACCCGATTCTCCTATAACTGCAGTTATTGAAATAAAGCCCTTTTGAATCGGACACCACGGACTCTGCCTCTCATTTAATAGATGAACTTTTGTTTAAGTATAGAAATTATGACAGGGTAATATTTTATTTACCACACCTTGGCAAAACCAACTTAACTTAAAGCTACTTACTTACTCCCCTCCCACGTATTAGGCTCAGGTCAGGTACACTGGGGTAGGCGTAGTTAGAAGCACCAGTTGAGTATTTTAGCCTAATGTATATATGAATGTATATATGTTTTATTCCTTTTAAACCATTGTATGGCTAAGAAACCATATCAATGCTTTTACAGTAATATTTCGCAATACATATCTTACTGTACGTACTTTTTATAATAACAAGTCTTGCAATTGTGGCAATTCATTTCTCTTGTACGAGAAGAAAGACTGTTCAATAAATGTTAACCCTTTATTGACAACGCCCGTCTCTCTATTCTCTACATATTGTGAAAGTAATTTACACCAACCTGACTGAGTAAAATAACTGTCTATTGTTTCACACGACCCTAGAGATTGACTCTTGATCTGAGGAGCAAAGTTGTCATGTTGCACGGTTGTTGGAAAACTGAATCCCTTCTTGTCTGTGCCAGGGAAGCTGATCACTTCCTATTTCAGTCAAGAAAGTTTCCAGTGACCTCTGAGCTAGTTGGTAACAAACCCAATTAAGTTTAGCATAGTCAGTAGAGGCCTGGAAGATCCGCACTTCTACGTCGATACTACTGTTTATGTTATTCCAATGCGCAGGGCCTATTGGGAAAATAGGAACTACACTACAAAAAGAATTACGATACAAACATGGCACAACTCAGGTAGGGGCAAATCATGGACTTAACAGCAACAGGATTAGACTGACACAATATTAAAAACCCATGCTTTTTCTAACAGATACTGATTTTAAAATAAAGGTTGCGGTGAAAAAACAAATATCTGGGGTGGCAAGTGCAAAAAGAAATCTCATGGCTTTAACAGTTGTGAACACAGAGTATTTCTTAAACAATGGTTTGAGGTAACAAATACGCAGATGCTTATACAGTGGGCATATTAGCATAAAGTGCAGCGTGCTTTGTTTAGTAGTTCCATCACACGGACAAGGAGTGGGAGAATAGATTTTCATCCTCGGGAAGGCCACCAGGTTATGTACAATACCTAATCTCGGCCTTGTAAGTACGTACTGATGAGACTGTCTGGTGATAAATTTTAAATACATGGGCATGCCATACCCTTCCTCCTTGTTCGAAAAATAGTAAACGTGAGTTGAATAATGGCTACATTGTTCATTACGCCTGTTATAATTATGCCCCAGAAAGACTCTTTTAACCTCCTGCTTCGATAAATCAATGGCACATGAAGGGTTACCGTGGAGGTCCAAGTCAAAGAGTTCCTTAAATGTTAAAACATAATTTAGCCACAGGATCTGGCGGGCATTGTCCAGGTGTAAACAGTCTTGAATTATTCACCTAGTAAAACCAGTTTCATCTTTGGACCAAATAGACCTCCAAGCCATAAGGGGTCTCTATCCTGTTAGGTCGGTTAAGTAATCCAACCCTAGCTCTTTGTGGATCAGTTCGGTAGATGCCGAAGAAGGGAGGCAAAGGAGTCTCTTCAGAAATATATTTTCAGCAATTTGCAAATCCCTTTGGATCCAGTATCCCCAAACCCCTGAGCCGTAAAGGGCAATTGACGCACACCTGTGCCGATAAACATTCAACATGTCAGGGATGCGGCGACTGCCTAGTTTAGCAGCAAAACGAAATACGCCTGAGGAGCCCTTGCCCATCTTAGCCTTGACGTTGAGTATTTTCGGGGCCCAAGACCCATTGTTGCTAAAGGTTATACCCAGATAACAGAAATTGTTCACAATCTCGATTCAATTTTCCTTAAAATTGAATGATTTAAGTTGGTTCACCTTTCTCCTGCAAGCATTAATAAAAGTTTTAGAGTTATTGATTTTTAATTTCTTCCCCTGTATAAAATCATAAAAATGGTTCATAAGTTTCTGGAGACCTATGGGAGTTCTTGAGAGTAAAACCGTGTCGTCTGCATAAAGCAGTACCGGAATTGGTTGTCCCTCAACTTGTGGAGCATCAGCGTGGACATTCTTCAGGTCAGACTCCATAGAGTTTATAAAAAGGGAGAAGAGTAACGAGGCCAGAACGCAACCCTGCCTAATGCCAGATTTAACCCTGATCTTCCGCGTGCATTCCCCCTCATATCCATAGCGAATCTGGGCAGATAACTTGCTATAAAGTCTGGCCAAGAAGTGGATTATCGCAGCCGGTGCTCCCATTTCGAGTAGGGTTGACCACAACAAAGTATGATCGACCAGATCGAAGGCACTCGAGAGGTCTGCAAAACAAAGGAACAAAGAACCCTGTTTAGCTTTGGTGTATTTTCCTATTAGGAGATCTAAATTGATACACTGCTCAATAGTGCCAAGGCCCTTCCTAAAACCGTATTGGGAGACCGCAAGGATGTTATTAACTTCAGCCCATTCCTCCAGACGTAGCAGTAGGACCCTGCTTATGATTTTTAACAAGGAGTCCAGGAGTGAGATAGGGCGGTAGTTCTTAGCCTCTCCTCTATCTCCCTTCTTATAAATTGGCAGGATAACAGATTCACTCCAGGTAGAGGGAGTAGTGTCGTTGACGGCGGCATTAAACACCTGAGTCAGTAAGGGGCTCCACAGGGCCAGATCAGATTTATATAAGTCGATCGGTACGCCGTCTGATCCTGGAGCCTTCCCCCCTTTGCTATTTTGGATGGCTTTGTCTACTTCTTGGAGTGTACTCCCCAGGGGTTGAATAAATCTGGTAGTATTAGCACAAGGACTAACCTGAACCTCACCCTCTGGATTGAAAATACCTGTAAAGTAAAGGACCCAGCTATCCTCACTAACCTGGGCAGTTAAAACTGGGAATTCATCCTTCTAGAGGAAAAGGCTGTTGACAGTACTCCAGAATAGCTTGCTGTCCCGCAGTTCTGCCGCCTTTGACAGGGCCTCCCAGGTTTGTTCCCTTAGTTCCTGTTTCCTACGGTGCAACTCATTTTTATAAGTAGCCCTGAGAAGTGTTACAGCATCCCTATCTCTAGGGTGGTTGGAAAGTGCCCTCTTAAGATCTTGTAACGAGGACGTACAGGCTTTATCAAACCAACCTAGCGTGGCCCGTTTGGTTATACCCTTAGAGATTGTGAGGGACTTTTTAATTATATCGCCAAGTTTCTCGAAATCGGCAATAATACATCTTCAAGACAACGAAGTAACACTTCAGAGCCTACACCCATAATTTTCCGTAACAGTTTATCGAAATTGTCCCCACACCATTTAATCCGAATGCCATTTTGCCTGCAAGGGGCAATCTCATCAACAATCCTACTATTAAAACGGGTCATAGGACCCCAGATGAGAGTTGACAGAGTAATGGCATTGTGGTCGCTGATTCCAAAATCCACGATGATAGGAACCGTACTGATAGGGGCAATATGTGCCGATATAAACAGATGGTCAATGACGGAGGCTAAATTGCTCCCAATGAAAGTCGGGGCAATATTACCCTCTTTATCCAGAGCGGGTTGGTGGATAACCAGGTCAAAATTTAACAGGAGAGTGTTAAGGGAGTCACCATAAGGAGTGTGGGTAAAATGGGCCTGATTCTCCCCTTACCCCCGTCAAACCCACATACGCCAGTATATGAAAAGGGACAGGTTTGAATGTTAAAATCCCCCCCAAATGATGTCACATGGCTTATGGATGTCTCTATAAATTTTATTTACAGCTGACTCGAGGTCATCTACAACAAGGGTACTCATAGGGTCGAACGTATTATTATAATGATTGATTAACAAGATATCCCGACCCCCTCTATATTCCAACCTAAGTATTGGTGAGAGTAAACCTATGGTGGAGTGGGAACTCATGCGTACTGGGAAGTTCAAAGACAATAAAATTACCAGCCTATCTTTTGCCCTACCCATGGGGGATTCTTGCGCTAAGCAATTGTATGACACAAAGCCTTCAAAGTGGATATCTGTCGTAGACCAGGTCTCCTGTAAGCAGAGGATGTCAAACCCGGAGATGGATTCCCTCCAGCCCAGGGATGACATCCTCTGCCGCCAACTGGCAATATTCCAGCTCGCGATCTTAAAGCCTGGGAGACTAGATACCGGTACAGGCTCCAACAACGTGTTGTTATCTAGGGGTAATGGTGTAGTTAACTCTGACATATCCAGAGCAATAGGTGGATGGTAGGTATCTGCTATGTCGTCTTGCACAGAGGGCTCCAAGGGCAACCTTTTAGATGTAACGGTGGTTAGCAAGCATTCATCTGGGCGCACTACATTAGTCACAGCGTCTCCATCCAATAAACCATTAACCATCCCAGGTAGAAAAAACCTTGAATAATATGTTGGTGATAGTCAGTCAACTCCCTCTAGACCGTCTAGACAACTGTACCGATTAATATCGCAGAAGGGAGTATACTAGGGCAGCATAGTCGGTCTAGCATCATGTCTTCTTTGCCCGCCCTCCATTCAACCCTTGTCCAGTCGTCCCTTCCTCTACCGTAGGTTATAAAATTAGGTGGGAAGAAGAAGGACACTGGCAGTGTCTGGATGGTGGAGTCAAAAGACCTCTTAAAACCCGCAAAAATATGTGACACAGTTCTAGGGTCTCTGAAACTGACCGTTATACAATCCCCGTTAATGGACTTGACCGTCTTGCCTAGCCAGGGCACCCTTCTTACCATAATGATTTTTTTGTGGAGGTGGGCCGGGAGTGGTCTATTCCAGTTGAGCCACTTAACAACTTTGCCTTTCAGGGAACTAAAGGTTTCTGTTTCTCCTGTCTCCAATGTGGGAGCTCCAGCTAAAACTACCATATAGCGGTTTGCTTCCGGTGGAAGGTCTGGCAAACGTGGTCTTGGGGCTCTAGGTGCTTTAGAAGGGGAGCCTTGTGTGCCATCAACCGTTAGTCCATGTGTATAAGAATTACATGGTTGCGGCCCAGATGAATGTTGCGGGGTACATTATTGCCCTGGTTGGAATCTTGGTGGGCTACAAGAGGGCCTGTGGGAGGGCAAATAGATTGTTGGGCCTCTTTAACTTGTAGGGGGCAAGAGATGGTGGGGGTAGTTAATAAGGTACTCGGGCTACAGGTTTTGTTAGAGTTGGCTAATATAGTAGCTGTGGCTTTCTCTATGATAGACAATCTGAGTTCAATCCTTTCCATTTTGGCCTCTTGAGGGAATAGAATCGATTTAAAAAGGGCACCCAAACTTTCAATAGAGACCTCGCTACTAGGCAGGGATTGGGTTGGATTCATAGGGTGGGGGGTGGGGTCATGATGTAACTTAGCTGTTTTCGATTTTCTACCAGCTTTCTTGTTATACGACCTTTTGCGTTTAGAGGTGGCCCCTTCCTTAATCCCCTGGGACATTGTATTATTAGCGGAATCATCGGGTACAGAAACAATGGATACATTGTTTATATCAAGGACTAGATTGATTTCAGGTAAAATTTCATTAACCAAAATGTCCAGTTCCGCTGAAGACTGATCATCAGCTTCAGAAAGGGGCGCTGGGTCGGCCACAGTCGTGGTAACAATATCAACAGGTCTTTCGGGTGTTTTGGCATTAGCTATTGTCCCCAGGGAGGATCTCTTGATAGCCAACGGTTCTTTGGACAAGCGTTTCTCAAGAATATTAATTTCTGTATCTATGATGGTGTTCGCTCTGATGAGGAATTTTTCCATACCTCCAGCTGCAGATCCTCCAACAAGCGAGGACTTACTCCTCGTTTCACGACCAGCCATGAGAGCCCAGTGAAGCGTGCAGGTGGCTGGAAGAAATGTGAGGGGGGGGCCCGGTCCGGTCAATACAGGTCACGAACGGGCACACACGGGCCCGCCCTTGGCCCGGGCTTTGCCCGGCGCCGACCCGCCTGCGTCCCGCGTGCGCGGTGTGTGGTGGAATTATAAAGGAGTAGGCGGGGCGGGAAGAGTCTCCAGGTGCGGCCGGTTGGGCGCCGCACTGTCCACCGGGACTCGCAGTCCCGCTTTCTGCGCTGGCCGTAGTTAATCTCCCCCAAAGCACCGGTCAGGTCTCCTCAGAATGCCAGGGAAACAGGGAAACAGTCTCACACCTCTGCCCTCACACCTCGATTGCGAGCGGCTCCCACGGAGCGGGGACCGCGAGTCGTGAAGAGGGCTCTGGAGGCGGGGCAGGAAGAGTCTTTAGGTGAGGCTGGTTGGGCGCCGCACTGTCCACTGGGACTCGCAGTCCCGCTTTCTGCGCTGGTCGTAGTGAATCTCCCCCAAGCGCCGGTCAGGTCTCCTCATAATGCCAGGGAAACAGGGAAACAGTCTCACACCTCTGCCCTCACGCCTCGACTGCGAGCGGCTCCCGCGGAGCGGGGGCCGCGAGTCGTGAAGAGGGCTCTGGAGCCGGGGCGGGAAGAGTCTCCAGGTGCGGCCGGTTGGGCGCCGCACTGTCCACTGGGTCCCGCTTTCTGTGCTGGCCGTAGTGAATCTCCCCCAAAGCGCCGGTCAGGTCTCCTCAGAATGCCAATGAAACAGGGAAACAGTCTCACACCTCTGCCCTCACGCCTGCGAGCAGCACAGTGGACTGTATCATCTGTAATCACGATTTAAATGAAAGATAGAACATGTATGGAATGCATTGTCAAAATATGTATGTTTCAGGGTTATAATAGTTCAAATTGTGACCTGTGTTGTCTATAGTGTAGACTGTCATTCAGTGTTTTTTTGGACTTGCAAGACAAATGTTGTTATTGTACTAAACCTATAACTGATATAAAAGAAGTTCATGAAATTCAAGAATAATTGATAACCCTAGCCAAGTAAGGTAGCAAGTGTGCACATTGTTAACTGTGTTTGGGTGGGGTAGTATCTACATCAAAAAAGCTCGAAAAAAGGGCCTTGGGTGAGCAGATAATTTATTGAAAGCACTTCTCAGGACACATAGTGAAGAGAAATTTACATTGAAAGCTGAATTGAAGTTGTGAACCCCGCTGTCTGTAATGTAGATCGAAGGTACTAATTGATACAAATATTGATGAATGCTATTTTGTACAGTTAGCAGAACCTGAGGACAGAGTACAATTGTCTCTACGTTAAGGAAAGCAAGGGTAGATCCAATTATGTCTTTAATGTAGAAGGAAAGGTGAATTGAAGTTGGGAATCTGGCTGTCCGCAGTCTACATTTAATGGTTGACTGTATCATCTGTAATCACGATTGAAATGAGGGATAGCACATGTATGAAATGCATTGTCAAAATATGTATGTTTCAGGGACATAATAGTTCAAGTTGTGACCTGTGTTGTCTGTAGTCTAGACAGTCATGCAGTGTTCTTTTGGACTTGTAAGACAAATGTTGTTATTGTACTAAACCTATAACTGATATAAAACAAGTTGATGAAATTCAAGAATAATTGATAACCCTAGCCAAGTAAGGTAGCAAGTGTGCAAATTTTTAACTGCGTTTGGGCGGGGTAGTAGCTGCATCAAAAAGGCTTGATAAAGGGCCTCGAATTTGATTCAGAATATGAAATTGAAGAATAGTTGATAACCACAGTGAAGAAAGGCAGCAAGTAGGTTTGTGTATGTGTGGATGATATGTTTATTGAGTGGAATATGAATAAGCGGAAAAATAAGAAATGCTGAAGATGTGCAAGCTACCTAATTCAATTCAATTCATGAAGCTTTATTCGGTACAAAAGAATTTACCATAAAAGCACATATAGAAAGTACATATACATAAATCATTGAGATTTTAAAATAGGTTTCAATACAATACAGACCAATATGCTAAAATGTCATGCTTTTACGTACACTGATAGATTTGATTAAAAACGTGGCAGTACAAAAACAGATATCAGCAGATTTCATGTTAAAAATAAGACTCATTGCCTCATCCACTGTACGTACCCCATATTTAACAAATAAAGGCTTAAGGTACAAAAATCGATAGTTCAGGTACAATTTGCATATAAGTAAAAAGTGCAGGGTGCTCTGTTTTGATATACCATCACACTGGCACGGTCCTTTAGGATATTGTTTTATGTTAGGCAAAGACACCAACTCATGTACAATTCCGAACCTAAGTCTGGTTAGGACGAACTTATGCGAAGACCTTGTTACCAGCACAAGGTACGATGGAAAGACTTCAGTGAGGGAGTATTTACTGCAAAAGGAAACAGTCGTCATGGACCGACATGTAAAAGCCCTCTTCTTTGCCATATTGTCCAAAAAGGTTGCTTTCTGTTCAATTTTCGATATAGCCAGCGCAGCGTTAGGGTCGGCGAGAACATCGAGATTAAATATTTGTGAATAACAATCAGAGTCATATTTTATCCATGTGATTTTTCTATACATGCCCATTGAGAGACAATCTTCAATTATAGATCTGTTTAAGGTCTTTTCGTCCTGGAGCCAAATAGAATGCCATAACATCAGTGGTCTTAAGGCTAAGAGATCATTCAGGTAATTAATGTCTAGTTCCCGATGGGTCAATGCAGTGGCGGCAGATGAGGGCAGACATAAACGTTTTTCCTCAAGCTGCAATTTATGGACACTACTATGACCCCAAATTGCCGCCCCATATAATGCGATACTGGCGCATCTCGTTTGATAGATTTGCAGCATGTCTCTTGTTCATCTATCCCCAATTTTTGCCGCAAATTTAAAAATACCTTGGGCACTTTTCGCCATTTTATTACTGACATTATTAAATTCATTAGACCACTTCCTATCATGGGAAAAAGTTATTCCAAGATAACAGAAGAAATCAACAGATTGCACCTTATTACCGTCAATGAAAAAGGCAGTAGGTTTCTTATTTTTTGCCCCACAGGTCATAATATGCATCTTATCCTTATTGATGAGTAGTTTCCTGTCCCTAATAAGCAGAGAAAATCTATCCATCAATCTTTGCAGTCCCAGAGGGGTCCTAGAAAGAAGCACAGCGTCATCAGCATATAATAACACCGGCAGTGATACACCTTTTTGCCTGGGAGCATCTGTTTGAACACCTTTTAAAATTTCATCAATTTCATTGATAAATAAAATAAACAATAACGGACCTAAAACACAGCCTTGTCTCATGCAGCATCATATGCTAAATTTAGGGGTACATTCTCCCTTGGTTCCAAAACGCACACAAGTTTGCAGTTTTTGGTACAACCTAGCAAGGAAGAAAATAATACCCTCGGGGGCGCCCTTCCGCAACAAAGTGGGCCATAAAATTCCATGATCAACCATGTCAAAGGCGCTGCTAATATCAGCAAAGCATAAATATAATGCGCCACCTTTAGCTTCTACATATTTCCCAATTATGAGGTCAAGATTTAAACATTGGTCCAATGTGCCCCTGCCTTTCCTAAAACCAAACTGGCTTTCGGACAGAATTGCCTTATCTTCAACCAACTCCTCGAGCCTAGCTAACATAACTCTGCTCATAACCTTTACAGAGGAGTCCAGAAGGGAAATGGGGCGATAATTCTTTGCTTCATACCGATTGCCTTTTTTGAAAATAGGGATAATAACAGATTCCCCCCATGTGGCCGGAGCTTCAGTGCAAACAGCTGCATTAAAAACGTTTGCAAGGAGGGGGCTCCAGATCTCCGGGACTGCTTTGTAAACATCTATAGGAACTCCATCGGGTCCTTGGGCCTTCACCCCCTTACTTGCACGAATTCCTATCTCGACCTCGGCCACAGTAATATTTAAAGGTAGTACGGGCCAATTACATGGGGTAGTAGCTGGACCACAATTTGAATCAAATATATTAGAAAAATGCGTTACCCAGCAATCACTAGGAACATTAGAGCTCAATACAGGGGTGTTATCGTCTCTGAGGAAGGGGAATTAACCGTAGCCCAGAATAAAATGTTATTGTGTATCTCTGCAGCTTGGTTTAGCGATTCCCATGCTTCCTGCTGTAACTCTCTTTTCCTTTTTTTAATGCTAATTGATATTCTGCTCTTTGTTTGATTATTAAAGTAGTGTTCCTAGGTTTTATGGCCAAGGCCTTCTTCAGCTCTGTTAGTAGCCTGGTGCAAGTATGGTCGTACCAACCTTGTCCATGGCTACATTTATCTCTAATTGGTCTAGTAAACCTAGCATCAATTGATTTATTAATGTTTTTAAAAGCAGTTAAAACACATTCAGACCCAGTATTATTTTCAAGGATTAGGGTAATGTCAGTTAAACAATCAGAAACGATGTAGCCTATAAATTCATCTGCTCTATCCCCAACCCATTTAACTCTAACACCATTAGGTCTGTGGGGTTCTACATTGGTGATGGTATGGCCCACAGCTACAGGACTCTCACTCCATAGCGAGCAGTCTAGAACAACATAGTTATGATCGCTCAAAGATGTAACTTCAATCCTGGGGGTTTCACAGAAGGGGGTAATACTCAATGACACAATAACATGATCTATCACCAAGCTTGTCCTCTAGTTTTTAAATGTAGGGATGATCATCCAAGATTTCCAGATCATAATTACTAATAAATTTATACAAAATTTCTCCATAGCTATTATGCCTAAAGTGGAGGTCTACAACACCAGCATTGTTAACAACCCCACAGGCTTTCTGGAAGGTCAATTCACATAGAAATATATTAAAATCTCCTAACCAGATAAAATCAAAAGAAACATTACATTGGTCAATTAAGTCATCAATAGCACTGGCTAAATTTTTAACAACAGATGTCCTACTATCGTCAAAAATATTATTATAGTAGTTGATTAGGAGGATGTGTCGACCTTGATCATTGCGGAGCCACAATAACTGCACATGTGGTCCCACGTTTAAATATTTCACAATCCTGATTTTTTTGTTAATCAATACCAGAATTATAAGACCTCCTTTAGGTCTCCCTGGTCCAGAGCTAACTGCCTGTAGGTTAAACGTTACAAACCCATCAAAATGTACCTCCTCCCGACACCATGTTTCCTGGAAACACAAAATATCATGAGTGTTGATAAAATCGTTCCAACCCAAGGCGTCCTGTTTAGATTTTAGCCCAGCAACATTCCAGCTTACAATAGAGATGCCAATAGATACATTAGCGCTGGTGTTATTCAGAAGAACAGTGTCACCTACAACTACCTCATTGATACTGTTCACTAGTGCTCTAGGGCTAATACCTCTTTCTGTGCTTTGGGCCTCCACCAAATTTAGATCGGTGTCAGGGGGTAAAACACACGCATCAGGCACCTGGACAGTAGTGAACTGGCATGGGACACTAGCCCCTGTACCGGCAAGTCAGTCATTAGAATCCAGAGAGCTTAGTGCCTGGAATCTATTCCGAATAGGGACCCCGAACCCCAAAAAGTGATTAGGCCGGGGATTAGGTGGAGATGTGTGGCTCAGGGGTTAAAAGGTGGAGAAGTGTGGCTCAGGGGTTAGAGGCGGCAGACCCGGAAGCTGAGATCGGCCCTGGACCAGGGTTCAATTCCCCGCCTCGGCGGGTCTTGGGCTAAAAAATTCCACGGACTCGATAATTCTCGCTCCGGTGCCTTCTCGACTCACGGGTTCACACTCTGCGACTCTGGGCAATAGCTTGCTTAATCTCCACAACGGCCCCTCGGGCCGGGATGCCTGGCTTTCACCTTGTGGATACCCTGCCGGGGCTATCTCACAGGGAAATACCAGGACGGGTTCCCTAAGCAAGCGCCGGGAAACCCACTGCGGGTAGCTGTGCGCTATATAAGCTCAAATACATTTACATTTACATTTCTATTTCCAAGTTTATGAGGGTTTTTTTTAATTAAATGACTATAAAAGAAACCAAGAGGGCGTACAAGTATTCAGTCTTCACCGGGGATTAAGGATCCAGCCCTTAACAAAGCTGTGGCTGCATGTTGGGGGTGTTTAAAGTTAACGATGACACAATCACCCCTACATGTTTTGCTAGACGTACCTATCCAATCGACCCTTCTGGTGGTTAGAATTTGGTCTGAATAAGTAGTTGGAAAGCCACAGTTATTGTGTAGCCAAGAGACCGTTTTTATTTTTTAGCGAATCGTGAGATTCAGGTTGGGGTCTAGTGGGATCAGTCTCATAAGAAGGGACATTGGTCAAGACGGCCACGTAGGGTGCACAGGCTGGAGGTAGATCCACAGGATGTTTCCGTCTGGTTGGTTTCGGTGAGCCCTCCTCATTAGCAGCTGGCTTACTCTGAAGGGAGGTGGAAGGTGGGTTAGTAAGTAATGGGGCCGATATAGCTGCTTCTTTAACTGTTCCACCCCCGGTTGGTGGACTTACGGGTACTTTGGGAGGACCTAGGTCAACATTAATGGGCCTAGACTTTCCAACCAGAGCAATTTTCGAGTCGAGCAGCCCACCTAGTCTATTTACTTCAGATGAGAGCTGATCCAGCTTGTCCACCAAGGGTTTAATGATCTTATCAACCTTAGAATCAATAATGCTTATTAAGAGATCAAACTGTTCAGCATTCATAAAGGATGAAGCATTCTTAGTTGTCAGATCTTCTGCCCCAGGAGAAATTCTTGATACGGTCTCACCTCTTTTTTTATTGCGAGTACGATACCCCCCTCGAGTAGTGGGTCCTTTTCTGCAGGCTCTTAAAGCTCTAGGAGCCGGTGTGTTTTGGGCAGGCGATTCGCTGGGAGATACAGTAAGAGCAGCAGAAATATCTGGACCAATAGCAGGTTGGACTGGGGTTTCTATCGAAATATCAAGGTTGACAAGGTCTGGGTGATCATCCATATGTGCTACTATATTAGGATCAGGGAGAGTAGGGTAGTTAGTAGGAGGATTCTCCTTCCCTAGTGACATCCTTTGCTCCTTATTAATTTGGCTGACCACTTTCACTAGGTAATTATCCATAGTGGCCGTTACTGGAGGATTTTTAGGAGCCTTTTGCTTAGACATTATGTATTTAAATGCACGAAATAACCAACTAAAAATACAGACAGATAAAAGTTTCAATAAAACAAAGCTTTCATGAACTCCAACAAGGCTGAGTTAATTAAATCAGCTATATAAGATCAATAAAAAAAGTCCTTAATATACGATATACAGGGCAATGGCAGTCACAGTTCCAGTATGGACACAGTAAGTTAGCTCTCACTTTGCACAGCGAAATACCTCACCAACAAGAGTCAAGGGGGGGGGGCCCGGTCCAGCCTCGGCCAGTCCCGGACTGTCACAGACTGTCCGCCCTTAGTCCGGGCTTCGTCCGGCGCGTCCCGCAATGCGGGAGAAGCGGCTTGCTCTTAAGCGCCTCCGGGCGCGGTAAACTTCCGCTGACGCTGCTTCCGGCATCCTCGGGATGATGCACAGCACGCTGGGGATTGTAGTCTCCAGTCACAGGGACGCTCCCCCCTCTTGGCGGCCGCTGGTTCAAGAGCGGCGGCGGGGGAGAGCGAAGCTGGCTGCCTCGATGTCCTGGGCTCACACAGGTAGGTGTGTGACAGCAGTGCCCCACAGAGTTTTATCCACTGCTCCTCTGCAGGAGCGGCTTGCTCTTAAGCGCCTCCAGGCGCAGTAAACTGCAGCTGACGCTGCTCCCGGCATCCTTGGGATGACGCACAGCATGCTGGGGATTGTAGTCTCCAGTCACAGGGACGCTCCACCCTCTCGGCGGCCGCTGGTTCGAGAGCGGTATCGGGGGAGAGCGAAACTGGCTGCCGCGATGTCCTGGGCTCACACAGGTAGGTGTGTGACAGCAGTGCCCCACATAGTTTTATGCAAGCTACCCATTTCCTTGTAAGGGAAGTGGGTGTTTGGTTTTCCAGTCCATTACACCGACAGGGTGTCGGATTCTGCAGTGGGAGCCTGAGAAATGGGTACCACATATAAGGAGGCAAGCTAGTTCACAAAGTACACACACTTTGCGCTGGAAAGGACGCAAGAAAGCAAATTACCCACTGCTATTCATGGGTAGTAGTTACCAAGAAGGGTCAATGAAGGGCATGCAGTTTGAATTTCAATTTCAAGAAGAATTATTGATAACCCTAGCGAAGAAAGGCTGCTAATGTGGAAACTTCTACAACAAAAAGGCTTAATAAAGGGCCTTGACTTGGAATCAGAATATTAAATTAAAGAATAATTGATAACCCTAGCCAAGAAAGGCAGCAAGGGTGCACATTTCCTACTGCCTTTAGATGGGGTAGATTTTCCAACAGAAAAGCTTGATAAATGTGTAGTAAGTGATGTTGAGGAGAGTGATGCTCCTTTTTTAAATATTTGATGAGGTTGATATACTATTTGACGTAACAGAAAAGTTAATCGCAATAAATGCATAGAAATTTAAGTTTACCAAAATCAAGATCAATATGTGAGTATGGACTGCCTGCCGAAGATGCTGTTGCAGCAGTTGATGTGGTTGGTACAGCAGCAAGTGGTTTGTCCTGCAATCTCTGTGTTGCAGCTCAAGTGAAGTTGTTGAGGTGCAAGTTTTTACATGTCACACCATAGTTGGTGTGCCAAAGGAGTATTTTTTGGACGGATCATCCCTTGAAAGAGTTGTTTGCTACGTTTCACCCATGTTATAGTTAGCTGGACATTTCTCTCATACAAAACCATTGAAATTCCTCTGTTATAGTTAGTTCAGCTAAATATAACTTGCGCTCCCGCAATGCACTGCCGATGATGTCACATATCACTCATGACATGGTCAGTGACATCACTCATGACATCACTGATGACATCTCAAATGACATCACTGATGACATCACTGATGACATTATCCTTGTGAAAGAGTGGGAGACCTCCTCTCAGCGTAATATAACCTTTGAGACACACATTGAAAAATAGAAACTAAAAATTTCAAAACAATGGACATACCAATACCAGTTACAACAACCTGTTCAGTAATTCCAACATCTACATACACATCCACTCATTCACCAACAGTTCTATATAGTCACACATACATGTACTCACTCATCATATGTACTCATACACCTATACATCCTGTTACACACGATACTCATCCATGGAGTTACTCACACACATACTCACACATGCAAATAAACATCCATTTACTTGCATATATAGCTATACACACACCACTACACTTGCTTCTACAGAAACATACACATACTTATTCTCCTAAACAATCACTTATAGAAAAACATACTTATTTATATAGGAACTCTTCCAATCTCTCACACTCTCACATATACTCACTTATATACATCAATACACACATATACTAGTTTAAAACATATGTAGTTACTTATAAAGATACTATTGAGACAGTTGTTCACTCACTAACACACCCATACACACACTCATCCTCCCATACAGTGCTGCACACATTTTGTCTTCAAAACACATACAGTGAGTCAGTCATTCATGCATCTATGCGCTAAGTAATACCCCCACCAAACCATACAGACACTCATACTGATACTCAAAAAACCAACTAATAACCCATATATACACTCATGTAGCTACTCAACAAACCCGTGCAGCCACTTATACACAAAGTGAGACACTGATACAGATATTTACATATTTAAACATTACTCGCCAATACATGTATTCACTAAGATACACTTAATGAGTACGTTATACAATCAATTTTACAAAAAAAAATCCATTTAGACACTTATTTACCCATTTATTCTTCCATTGACGTTTAGATATACATATATAAAATATTTATTTTTCATAAAGACACACATTCACTGGATGATGTCCTCAGTGATGTCATTTGGGATGTCATCAGTGATGTCATGAGTGATGTCACTGACCATGTCAGGAGTGATGTAATATTTGACGTCATCAGCAGTGCATTGCGGGCGCGCGATTTATAGTTAGCTGAACTAACTATAACGGAGGAATTTCAATGGTTTTGTATGAGAGAAATGTCCAGCTAACTATAACATGGGTGAAACCCATGGTTTTTTCAGTGAATTTCTAAGGTTTTTCAAATGCTAATTCCTAACTATAACATGTCTGAAACTTATGGTTTTTTCAGTGAAAATATTACCTACTGGCGGTCGCCAGTAGGTAGTTATAGTTAGGATCTACTTTCCATAGGAAATCCGCAACATTCTATTGGGAATAACTTTGGCTCCGGTGGACGAATCTTTGCGAATTTCTCAAAGTTCGTGGCCCGCCCGCTCCTTCCCTGAAAATGTGGGGGAGATTCATCAAGCGGGGGCTTAGATAAAAGGGGGGTCCCAAAACGTGTTTTCCCCATGTTAATTTCCATTGGGCGGTTGGCCTCACTTTTAGCCCGAACGGCTGAATGGATTTCCACCAAACTTGGCAAAATTGTAGGGACTGGTAGCCCGATGTGCATTTGCTATGTTTCAAGATATGTGCTCCAGTGGATTTTGAGTAATTTAGGTTAAAAAAAATATATATATCTATGGCAGCGCCCCGGTACGCGCACAGGGAAGCGCACGGGTGCGCCACGCGACTTGCGCACAGAAAGCTGATTGGCTCTCGGGTGTCTGTAAACATTCCAAACAGTCCGGAGCGGCCGCCATCTTGTGTCTCGGTAAAATCGAGACACAAGAGGTGGCAAAAACAAAGGGGGAAATGACCATAAGGGGGCAGAGTAGACCCCCCCTGACCCCCTAGGTTTGATGTGGGGGCCATAAAAGGGCCCCGCGGGGCAAAAAAAAAAGGTTTTTTTTTTCGATTTTCACGGGGGGAGCGCCCGGTACGCGC
>NW_028255736.1:0-51921 GCF_964263255.1 Lissotriton vulgaris | reverse complement strand
GGGCAAAGCAAGTTTAAAACCCACATGCATACCAGCCGGGAACACCATGGCAGCTCAGTGGACTCGGCCATGATATTTCGGGCAGCAGCGGAGGCAATCATCAGGAGGCAGCTGTTGAGGGATGCTAGCCCTGTGCAACAGGCAGGGGGAGGTGTTGTGGGGTGAGGCACGGGGCCTTCCCGGGCTCCAGTCGCTTGCGCAGGGGTGGACGCGCGCAGCAGCAACCAGTCAGCCTCACACCCAGTGCCAGTCGGAAGTGACGTGCTCGAGCGCGCGCCCTCCATTTATTCAACCCCGCAGGCCACGCCTGGCCTGCGGATGCATGGGTGCGTGCGACGTGCGTACACTAGAGTGCTAACAACACTACATCACTATCCAACTTCATGAACTTTACGCAAAATGTCTCATTCATAACAGTTCTCAAGTAACAACAGTTTTAAGGGCCTGGCCCTGTACTTGCGTGTCCCTTGGATGGTGGTTTCAGGGTCTCAGCTGACAGGCATAGTCTTTCAGTCGCTGGCTTGGAGGTGGATTGGGTCGGAGGTTGTATCGTGGGGTGCTGTCTATCCCCTGTTCTCGGTTGCGGGATGGATTTCTGGCGGGTGTCTGTGTCATTGGTGTTCCACCCACATGCTCCGGCGCCGACTCCTGTTGAACCGTTGTTGAGTCTCCATCTTCTTCTGATATGGGGGCCCTGGACCCGGGAGGTTCAGTGGGCCTATCGGCGTCCTCGGTATCCGTCCACGACCCCGGTGGGACTACTTTGAACCACGAGGTATTCCTTGAAAGTTCTACTCCTTCTCTCCTGGCGGTCACCATAGTCCCCTTTGTGGCTGTTACCGTCCATGGGCCCGGCTCTTAGAATGTCTGGAATTCTCCTCCGGGGCGTCTGTTCCTTATAACCACTCGGTCTCCTTGATGCAGTTGACGTGGCGTCGCTCTACGCCGTTGACTCGCCCGCTGGTTGTTTCGGTGTCGACGTTCCTGGATTTCGCACGTGTTGATTGGGCTTGGGCTTGGCGCCGTCTCCGGGGCCGTTGGAAGGAGGTCTCGGCGTTGTCCCTGGAACATGAGGGACCACGGGCTCTTCTGGGTGGTGCAGTGGGGTGTCCCACGATATTCTCGTAGGAATTCATGCAAACGTTGTTCCGGGTCGGCTTCTTCCACCATCGCTATCCTGAACATCTTGTTGAGAGTCCGCATAAATCTTTCCGCCTCCCCGTTGGCTTGGGGCCACTGCGGCGTGATGCGTCGGTGAGAGATCCCTCTGGCCTTCAGGAATGTTGCGAACTCTGCTCCCTGAAAAGGCGGTCCGTTGTCGCTTTTTACCTCCTGGGGGTAACCGAACATGGCAAACAGTTTTTCTAGTGCCGGTCCCACGTGTGTGAAGGCGGTAGACGGCACTCTCTCCACCAGGGGGTTTTTGGAGTATGAATCGATGGCCACCAACGTGCGTCCTTCCCCAGGGAAGCTCCCAAAATCCAGGCTGATCTTAGTCCAGGGGGTTGTGCATGCCTCCTCAGTGATTATTGGAGCTGGCCTCTCAGGATCACTCGTGAGTTGGCACAACATGCAGTTTTTTACATAGTCCTCAACCATTGCTTCCAGTTCAGGAAACCACACCTTCTCCCGCATGCGTGCCTTCATCTTCGTGGAACCCTGATGCCCGCAATGGGCAAGTTGAGTGGCCCGGTATCTGAGACGTTGCGGTATCACTAGTCGTGTTCCCCTTAGCAGTACACCTTCCTCCGTGGCACTGAGGTCGTGGCGGACGTGCCAGAATTTGATGAGTGCTTCCTTGTCTGGGGCCGCCCACGTGTCAGGAGGATGTAGGTAGTTGGTCCAGGACCCCTCTTGCACCGCCTTCAGCGCTCGCATGTATGGGTTGTCGTCCACCGCCGCTTCCATGATCTCTTCGATGGTCATGCATTGGGGGCAGGATGTGAGGGCCACCCACCGGATGTGTTCTTCACAGTTGTCATCGGTAGGTATTGGTTCGGGAGGTAGCGGGTGTCGCGACAAGTAGTCGGCCGGATTCTTAGCTCCCGGTCTATATACTACTTCCCTGCCATAGGTTTGCAGCTGTATCACCCACCTCTCGATTCGCGGCAGTGGATGTGGGGCAGTGCCCTTGAAGAGGGGCACCAATGGCTGGTGGTCCGTCACCATGACGAACGTGTGTCCTTGTAGATACAAGTGGAAATGGCTGCACGCCCACTTGATTGCCAGGGCTTCCCGCTCAATTTGGGCATACCTGGTTTCGGTCGGAGTCAGCGCCTTGCTGGCAAAAGCTAGGGCCGTCCATTGGCCCGGCTCGTTTTCTTGGGTCAGGACTGCCCCCAGGCCTACCGGGCTGGCATCAACGATTACTTCAGTCCTCCTGGGGGGGTCAAAGTATGATAATGTTGCGTGTTCGAGGAGGGCATCCTTTATCCCCTGGAAAGCTTCCTGTTCTTTCGGGCCCCACTGCCACTTAGCGTCGGTCTTCGTTAGCGCTCTTAGAGGTTCACTGAGTGTTGCTAGGCCTGGTATGAACCGGCCACAGTATGTGGCCATCCCAAGGAAACTCCTCACCTCTGTCGGTGATTTCGGTGCGGGGGCATCTTTTATAGATTTTAATTTCCTTGGGTCAATTTGAACTCCCTCTTGATTAAAAACATAGCCAAAGAATTCAATCGGCGATTGAAAGAATTGACACTTGTCCCTGTGTAGGGTTGCTCCATGTGCGCTCAGTCTTTTCAAGACATCCCTCAGGTGTTTGTAGTGGTCCGACGCGGTGGCAGAATGGATTAGAATATCGTCACTTACATTAATCACCCCTGGCAGGCCCGATAGCAATTCTCGGATAGTATTTTGAAATAACTCCGCCGCTGACGATATCCCAAAATTGAGGCGCTTGTATCGTCGGAGGCCCAGGTGGGTGCTGAAAGTTGTAATGAAACGGCTTTCTTCCGCGAGTGGTAGTTGATGGTAACCTGCGTTGAGATCGATTTTTGAGAACCATCTCGAGCCATTTACGTCAGCTACTATGTCGTCCATAGTGGGCGTCAAATGTCTTTCTCTCTTGATAGCGGTGTTTGGTAACCGCATATCAATGCATAGGCGAATCTCGCCCGGCTGCTTGGGTTTCTCCACTATGACCATCGGCGAAACCCATGGAGTGGGCCCCGTCACCTTCTCAATAACCCCCAAGTTCTCAAGTTTCTCTAATTCCTTTTCGACCAGCGGCCGTAGGTGGAATGGGATCCGCCGGTGGCGTAGTGCCTTGGGGGTGACAGACTTGTCAATATGGAGTCTTATTGGATCGCACTTAATGCAGCCAAGTCCTTTGAATAGTTCAGGGAATCGCTCTAGCAGCTCGTCCACTTGCTGGGTCCTGATGCGGTTGGCGAAAGCGATCAACTTGAGATCTTCAGCAGTGTGACTGCTCAATAAGGTGTCGGCCTCCCGGTCGATGATGTGGATTGTTGCAGCTATCTCAATTCATCTGCCCGAATGGGTATGATGATTTTCCCTTTTAGGGGAAGTGGGGTGTCCGCTCCGTAGGCAAATATCCTGGTCTTGGAGTGTAGGACCTCCGGGCGAGGGCGAAGCTTGTTAAACTGCTGCAGCCCCATGACGTTGACGGTCGCGCCTGTGTCGATGATAGCTTTCACCTCATTCTCCCCCATCTTCACCACGCACGTTGGTTGTGGTCGTCGCCTCTGTTTCAGTTCTCTTGCAAACGAGACCACATACGCTTCCTCGTCTTCAGAGTCGGAGTCATCATAGTTTTCGATTTGGTGTTTCCCCGACCTCTCCGGTGGCGAATTTTGTAGTGATAGCTGGCGGACAGTCTTGGACGGCGTCCACGACTTTTTGGAGGTTTTGTGTTGGTTTTTCCGCCGGCAGACGGATGCGAAATGGTTCGCGATTCCGCAATTTCCACACGTTTGCCCCTGAGCCGGGCAGTCTCTGGCCGCATGGGGTTCATGGCCGCAGTATCCGCAACGTGATGGGGGCAGGTCCCTCCGATTACCTCTGTGTGTCTGGCCACGTGCTCGAGGCCTTACTGCGTCGGCTCGTTCAACTTTGATGGACTCACTTTTGGCGGGAGTTTTGTGCAGCGCCTGCTCCATGACCGTTGCCCTGGCGTCTGAGAGTTCGTGGGCTCTGGCTAGGATGAGGATATCTTCCAGGGAGATCCCTGGTTTCCGCAGGATGTGGCCCCTGAGTGTTTTGTCCCGGCAGCCTTGTATCAACTGACGCCGTATGGCCCTCGGCTGGTCCTCATCAGTGGAGCTGGCCAGCTCTCTTACTCTGGTGTGGAATTGATCCATAGATTCCCCCTCACGTTGGCGGGCTTGACCTAATTTGAACACTTCAAAGTCGATATTCAGCTGGGGGTCAAAATGGTTGTTAAGCGCAGTGACCGCCACAGCATAGGTGGTCACAGCCGTCGGGTCGGGGAGGTGCTTGCAAAGTCTGAATACCTCGTCCCCCACATAATGGAGGAGTAGAGACCTCTTCACCGCGTCATCCGTCTCCCTCGTGACCACAAAATAGTTCTCTAGCCTCTCCAGCCAAATTTTGACGCAAAGGTGAGGCCGTCGACGGATCACTCGCTTCACTGAAAGGGGGTAGCACCCCCGCCGCAGCGTGCTGGAAGGGAATATTGATGACCGGTGCCGCGGCAGCATCGTCCACCATGGCAGCAGATTAGCAACCACCGCCAACACCACGCACCACGTGGTCGGCAAGCAAGGACGTGCCGGTTCCGACCCAGGCGGCACCAGGCTACACGCGGTAGGCACCGCAAAGGCAAGCAGATGACTTCGGCTGGGTCGAAGTCGCTGGGCGAGGGTCAGGCACCCTCCACTCGTCGCCAATGTTGTGGGGTGAGGCACGGGGCCTTCCCGGGCTCCAGTCGCTTGCGCAGGGGTGGGTGCGCGCAGCAGCAACCAGTCAGCCTCACACCCAGTGCCAGTCGGAAGTGACGTGCTCGAGCGCGCGCCCTCCATTTATTCAACCCCGCAGGCCACGCCTGGCCTGCGGATGCATGGGTGCGTGCGACGTGTGTACACTAGAGTGCTAACAGCACTACAGGAGGAACACCAGAAGACACTGGAAGCGGATATAACCAGCCTCACGCGTTTACACGGCCCACCCATCAGCTATTCTTCGCTGCAGCCTTTAGAAGATGCGTATGAATCTCAAAACCCATTTTTTAAAAAGAGTTTTTATTATATAGTGCAAATTAGACACGAGGAGCGCTTTACATAGTATCAGTTTTGTTACATGAGGACACACATTCATTTTTGTTAGCACGGGGAGATTAAGTGATTTGCCCAGAATCACAGGATGTCTAGCGTCAATGCCAAGACTCGAACCCGGCTCCCCATCGACCGCTCTAGCCATAAGGCTACATCCTCTCCTCTGCTTTACCTTCAAAGCCGAGCATGCGCTTCAGAGGTTAAACTACCGACACTTTGAGCAGGGAGAGAAGGCGGGGTGGCTACTGGTGTTACAGCTCATGCAGATGGAAGTAGGAATGGCCATTTCCTCCTTTATCACGGACTCAGGAATGCTGGTCACCGAGCCGCAGGAAGTCACAGATGCATTGGCATCTTACTACAGGGTCCTCTCTTCCCTGGAAAGTGTCCAGGGACAAACGCAGGCGGACGCCTTCTGAGATGGTATTTATTTACAATGCCTCTCAGTGGATGGCATACAGCTGCGTCAGGGCGTGGTCATAAGGAGGAGATAGAACAGACCATCTCGAATCTACCCTATCACAAAGGCCCGAGTTCTACAAGTAGACCTCATTGGGACTACTGACCTACAGGCCCTCCATCTTCCTGGCCTGTCACCGTCAGGTACTCCAACCCCATGCTGAAAGCCAAGTACGCTCAAAAGCTTTTTATGCCTGACACGCATCTCCATGACAAAGCTCTGCTTTGGAACAATACGGGTATCAGCAAAGGGGAGGCCATGCTTGATTGGGGGTCCTGGCGCAGAGCTGGGATTCTGACTCTTACACACCTGCTCTCCGGCAGGGAACTCAAGTCCATTGAGATCATATGAGATGAATTTGGCTTGTTGCACACTCCGCAGTGGCGCTAAACACAACTACGTCATTGCGTGGTGAGCAAACTGGGTCCCCAACCCTGGATCATCCCTTGAGCTCCGGTGCTCACGTACCTTAATAATTGGGGTCAGTTTAAAGGTGTGATGGATAAGTTACTTACCTGTAATCCTAGTTCTCTTCCAGGGGTATCCTCATTAAAGTCATAAGCACTGAATATTCACTCCCATGTGTGGGACCCCGGAAACAATATAAAAATATATATGTAAAAACACATATATCTAACTCCACATATATGTACGTACATATATTATTTTTCTCACACCAATGCAGCTAAAAAAACAAGCATTTGCAATGCAATAGGTCTCGCATTAGGAAAGTTTGAGCTATTGGTATTGTAAATGACAATTTTTTTATTTATATTTTGTTTTTGAAAATAACTAAATTAATAGCTTTTTCATTTACAATGCCAATAGTTATAACATTCACAAATGTGACACCTATATCATTTGTAATGCAATATGTGTTGTATTTACGTGACTTACTTGTATTGATATTACAAATAACAATGGCTTTTAATTTTTTTTTAATAGTTAATAATTAAATAAAAGTTATTGTAATTTATAATGGCAATAGCTTAAAGTTTTGTAAATAACTTTTGTGAAGATTATGTTCAGTGTATTTTATTGTGACAAAATTCCAAGAACAGAAGTGAAATATTAACATGTTTTTGTTACATTTGTAATAAAGCTTCAAACATTGAGAGAGCTTATTTGAACCAGGTGTTGTTGAATGGTCGCAGAGATTGATGATGTGGTGGCGCTGAGTGATGTTGTGATGGCAAACGAGTGATGCTGTGGTGTTCAGTGATGCTGTGGTAGCACATAGTGATTTTGTGAGGGTGAGGGGGTGTGAGGGTGAGGGGGAGTGAGGGGTGTGAAGGTGAGAGGGGGTGAGGGTGTGTGTGAGGGTGAGGGGGTGTGAGGGTGAGGGGGTGAGAGGGTGAGGGGGTGTGAGGTTGAGTGAGGGGGTGTGAGGGTGAGAGGGGGTGAGGGTGTGTGAGGGTGAGGGGGTGTGAGGGTGAGGGGGTGTGAGGGTGAGTGAGGGGGTGTGAGGGTGTGGGAGGGTGAGGGTGTGTGAGGGTGGGGGGCTGAGGGTGTGTGAGGGTGAGGTTGTGTGAGGGTGAGGGGGGTGTGAGGGTGAGAGGGGGTGAGGGTGTGTGAGGGTGAGGGGGTGAGAGGGGGTGAGGGTGTGTGAAGGTGAGGGGGGTGAGGGTGAGTGAGGGTGTGTGAGGGTGAGGGTGTGTGAGGGTGAGGATGTGTGAGGGTGAGGGTGTGTTGGGGTGAGGGTGTGTGAGGGTGAGGGGGTGTGAGGGTGAGGGGGGTGTGAGTGTGAGAGTGTGGGTGAGGGGTGTGAGAAGTTGGCCTGATATGCAGTGCTCACTATTCTAGCGATCACTATGCATCAGTCCAAACGACCCTTATGGTGATTGGTTGTAAGTCAACCTTAGACCAGCTATCCTAGTAGCGTGGATACGAGCAGTCTTCGGCTAAACTCTAGAGGGCGTGTTAAGCCAGCTGTTATACCATCACATACCCCTTGAACACCAAGTGAAAGGACACCACACAAGTGTTATGAAAATAAACAGTGTATTTATTAGAATCACAACAGCCCTGTACTCTTTATGAGGACAGGGTACTAAGCACACAACGAAACTCTTAGGAAAATACTTCAAGTGCACAATCAATACAAGTGCCCGAGGGCACGGAAAGTTTTAGTAGTCTCGGGCGGACCCGATAAGGCAAGTCGGAAGCGATAGGGACTCGGGACCCTTAAATAAGGAGGCTATGCGGGCACCGAAATGCCGAAGTTACCTAGCCCAAGGGCTGCGGCTGCACAAGTCTTTACAGAGTCGGGAGTCCTCGCTGACGAGCCAGGAGCCGGAAGGAAGGAGTTGAGATCCAAGCCTGGATCAGAGAAGGATGACACCTGAAAGCAGAGGGGACCAAGTACGTAACTACTAGCCAGTAGTCAGAGGGTACCAGGAGGGCACCGGATGATCGTCACCTCGACTAGGTGAGTGGGCGACGCTGGGCTCTGCAGTCTCACGGACCAGGAGGCGTTGTCGGCGACCAGGATGGAGGTGCGAGCTGTCCCACGAAGGTTGATGCTGTCGGCGTCGCTGGGCCCAGGATTGGGGCAACAAGCCTTGGCAAATTCAGGGCCACATGGTGGGCCTAAAATGGCGTCTTGAGTGGACCAGGAGGGTCCGGGGTGCTCCTCTCTCAGAAGGGAGCAAAGGCTAGTCTGGAGCAACCAGACCAGCAGCGTTGGTTGTCGGGTGTCGTCAAGAAGGTCACAAGCCAGCGGCTAGTAACCAGACAATGTGACGAACAGCAGAGAGCAGAAGGGCCCCACGCAGATCGTGGAGATGCTGGGAGGCTGCACTTCGGTGCTGGAGCTGCTCAGGGTCGGGGCTTCTCGGACCCCAGAGCACTCACCAGAGGATCCCTCGGTGGTAGTGCTGGTTAAGAAATCGTGCAGGTCTTGATGATGGCCGGTCCCTCGAGGTCTCGTCGCACCCACAGATCTCAGCTGAGCAGACGATGTGGGTAGAGGTCAGAGGTGCCAGGGAAGCCGGTTCTCGTCGAGCTGGGCAGTCGGATTCCTGAGGAAGGACTTGCAGCAAACCGCAGAGTTCTTAGACGGTGCCTGCGGATGCAGGGTGACTAATCCTTAGCCACAAGGGAGAAATCTTGAGAAGAGTCGAGAGTTCCTTTCGTAGAAAGTATTCTTGATTCAAAGATGATCTAATTTGGAAGGGTCCCCGCTCCTGCCTTTATCCTAAAGAAAGGGGTGGGTACGTGACTAGGTCCTGCCCTAGGGGTGGGACCAGAAAGGGGGGTGGTTACACCCCTCTCCCATGCCGGACTTTCCCCAGGTCAGGGGCTGGGGTGCCCCTGGAACTGGTATGCGTAGTGAGCACCGGGGTGCCACTCCGCAGTCACCTTCCTGTAAAGCCCTGCCTACCCAGGATACACAAAACCCTGTCTGGGATGGTGCGAGCACCGCCCCGGACAGGAAACCCTTTGTCCAAGCTCTCCTCGCTGGAAGGACTCCCAGCAGCAGGAGGTCAGACTCGTGTCTGTGGTGGCAGCATCCATTTTGTGGAGCTGAGGCTTCAGTTAACTTTAACCGGGGTTCACAGTTACGTACATGTCGTGTCCCTCTAGAAGGGTGGAATGCTAACCCCGTCGCCAGCATTGGCGAGGGGTCAGTATCCCGATTCGTATGACACCTTACTCGACATGTCTTGATAACGCGATACCGAAGTTAGCGATATGGTATGCGGTATCATGGAACAGCCATTGGGTCTTGGTTCCGCAAGCTGCAACCGGGCTCGGCTCGTGCCAGAGCCCAATTCACACGATTCCACGCACTCTGCCTTCAGGATTGTCAAGGCCTGCCATAGGAGTGACTGATAGGAATTTGGGTGTCCATTTAGGGTTAGATATAGGTATGCTATATCTAAAGCAAAGGGCGATTCCGTCACCTTGCCCCAGCTGTCGTGCAGCCAGTTGTGTCAGATTTAGATGGCCATCCAGGGGTGGCATAATACATGCTTCAGCCCCTGGTAGGCCCTGGGTACACCGATGCCCTGAGTTACAGGGTCTGACAAGGTGGCCCAGTTCCAATTGGAAATGTACCTAAGGTACATGGAATCCATTTTAGAGAGAGAGCAGTAGGCCTGGGGTTCTGATTGGCAAGGTCCCAGGTCAACTAAGTCGGAAAACCAGCAAAACACCAGGCAAAAAGTCGGGGGTAACCATAGTCAGGTATCTACCTTCCTACACAACCCCTCCCCCCAAACGAAAGGAGATAAGGCTATCCTTGACCAGGTAAGCCTATATTGCCTGAGTGGCCATATGAGGTGGTACATGCACTTGGATGGTTAATCCCTGTATTATGGTCCACTAAGCAACCCCTCACCCTAAGGGTATCTGAGGGTCTCCACCATAGGGAATCACTACCTGTGGTGTGCTTTGGCAAAGTAAAAGGCTGGTGTGGGAATGGAGTACTGAAGTGAGACTCCACTACTGTTGGGCTCAACTTCTTCCAATCACTATCCACCATATGGGCCTTTCTTTCCAGTACTGAGTTGCTATGAGATCTCAGGGTCAACCTCTGGCTACCTAAAGCTGGAGGCTGAGTCCCTCTGTTTGGCTTACTGGAGGGAGAGGTCAGGTTAGGGGGTTTTAGGCCCCATGTTTGGCTGTGCCCAGCAGTGTCCAGCTGTGGGAGTTCCCTAACTAAGTTTAAGGGGGATCCCTCAGGAGTTTGTTTTATTTTCACTTGGCTAGGGCTACTAGCTTCAGTGATCCTAATCTGCTGATTGGGAAATTCTTTTGGACAGGGGGCCCTTTGGGGTCTACCACTGGCCTCCCTGACCTCTACAGCCCTGGGCTGACTGAGGCAGAGTAGAGAGGGGCAGGTTACCTGCTCCAGACTGGGTCCCACCTGGGAAGGTTCCACTGTCGTCAGGGGCTCTGCCAGGCTAGGCCTGACTACCTCTGGGGCAGTTCCTTCACCAGGGGTAGAGTCAGTTCTCTGAGGAGGCTGGCTCTCACCTAGTGTCTGGGAGGGGGAAGACTTTTCTTCCTCCTCAATGCTCTCTGTCTGAGTGGAGTGATCCATAGTTTCAGGCTTCACAACACTGTTATCTGTCTGAGTTTGAGCTGTGGCCATCACAACTCCACCAACCTTTTCAGGAATGGACTCAGTTTGGGTTTGGGCTGTGACCATCACAGCCTTGCCAACCTGTTCAGGAAAGGCATTTTTCTGGGATAGGGCTGTGACTGGCACAGCCCTCCTGACCTGTTCAGGGAGGACATCTTGGACTGGGGCTGTGGCTATCACTGCCCCACTAACCTTACCATGGAGGTTTACCATTTTAAAATGGGTTTCTTGCTCTACCTCAGCCCAGGCTGAGGTCTCTAAATCATTCCCCAGTAGGCAATCTACAGGTAAGTTTGGTGACACTGCCACTCTCTTGTGACCAGTGACACCTCCCCAGTTGAGATTTACCACTGCTATGGGATGATCTCTCTGTACTCCATATATGTTCACTACCTGGTATGTGGCAACAGGCATAAGTTGCCTTGAGGGGACTAGGCTCTCAGCCACCATGGTGATGCTAGCCCCTGTGTCTCTGTAGGCCTCAACGTTTGAACCATTGATGAGGGGCTCCTGTCTGTACCTGCCCAAAGTGTTGGGACAAGTTGTGAAGTTGGCAAACCCCATGCCAGTCTCACAGACAAGAGTATCTAAGTCAGGGGACCTGGTTAGGCCAGAGTCCCCAGGCATTCCCAAAGAAAATGCACCCAGATTCTTGGGGGCACTCCCACCACCTGGGGGATTACTACTAGTAGTAACAGGAGGCTGGGAAGCTTTATTTGGGGGTATGTTCTCCTTATTGTTGTTGGCCTTGGGACAACTGCTGTCAGTTTTATAATGGCCCACCTGTTTGCAGGTGTGATAATAAGGTTTCTTTTGGGTTTTGGGAGAAGTTGGGGACCCACCCTTTTCAGAGGAATTTTGGGGCCCTGTGGTTTGATCAGAAGATTTATTCCCACCCTTCTCTTGAGGCTTGGTTGATTCCTTCTTTTGGTCACCACCCTGGTTCTTCGGCCTGACCCTGGTTCTGACCCATTTGTCTGCCCTCTTACCCAATTCTTGTGGAGAGGTCAGATCAGAGTCTACCAGGTGTTGGTGTAATAACTGGTTCTGACAATTACTTAAGATTTGCTCTCTCATAATTAGATTATACAATCCTTTAAAATCAGTAACCTTACTTCCCAGTAGCCAGCCTTCAAAAGCCTTAGTGGCACAATCAACAAAGTCAGACCAGTCCTGAGACTGAGTTTTCTGGGTATCCCTGAACAGCAACCTGTACTGCTCAGTGGTTAGGCCGAACCCATCAATCAGTGTGTTCTTCAGGACCTGGTAATCGTTAGCGTCCTCAGCTCTAGTAGTGAGGAGCTTATCTCTACCTTTACCTTCAAAGGAGAGCCACAAGATAGCTGCCCACTGACTTTGGGGGACGCACTGTACAGTGCAGGCCCTCTTCAAAGCAGTAATCCATTTGTGGATATCATCCCCTTGCTTAAAGGGGGGCACTATCTTACTCAGGTGTCTAGTGTCTAAACTCCTGTTTTACCGTGGGAGAATGCTGCCACCAGTGTAAGCATGGGCGGAAAATCCGTTTCGCTCGCGGATTTTGAGGATTTTCGGTAAATTCGCAATCCGCGAGATTCGCGAATCTCCTGCAAAATCCGCAAATCCGCGAGCAGCGGATTTTGCTCGCACTGTTCGTGTGAGTTCGCGGCTTCCCAGTACAACTTTGCGCCCCGCGAATAAGCACAAAATTGCAGAAATACGATCTTAGCAAAACTGAAACTACTTACCAGGTTCAAAAGTTCAGGCTCATCATTAGTAGCCATTTCCTGTAGTGCTTCCTGAGGGGCCCCTCCAGAGTTCAGTTGCCAGTTGCAACTATTATGTGACCCTGCTCTGAACCTCAGAATAGTTACACAAAGGTCCTGAATTACAGCTAAGGCAGACAAGCAGGAGCCAGGCTGGAAGTTCAAATCCATTAATCAGCCCCTAATTCATTATTGTCAGTTGGGGCAGGGCAGGTGTTGTAACTAATTTTGCAACAATGAAAGCACTTAGCAAGTGCAAAAGATCACTAATCAGGAAGCACTAAGGAAGCAGGTGCCAGCTAAAAAAATATTCTGTGACACATTAATCAGCCCCAAATTAATTCAGGTCACTTGAGGCAGGGAAGGTGTGCTTGCTTTGCCACAATAATGTACACTGACTGGACAACCAGAGGGTGCTGTGATGAAACAGAGGGTGGCATGGGTGGGACAGAGGGTGGCATGAGTAGTCAGAGAGTGGCAGTGGTGACAGAGAGTGGCAGTGATGAAGAAGAGTGTCCCAAACAGGCTGGACACGTAGAAACAACAAGTTCGCGAAACTTGCGACCCGACAGGTAAGTTCGCGTTTGCGATATTGTACAAAACCCTCACGAACTGGCAGAAACCCGCGCGAACACACAAAAAAAAATCCGCAAATTCGCGAGAATTTGCGGATTTTGCGAATTGCGAGTTCGCAAATCCGCAAAATTCGCGAACGCGAGATTCGCAAAATTCGCCCATGCCTACACCAGTGGGATTTGTCCCACTCAATTCTTGCTCTCTAGCAAAGGCGAGTCTCTCTTTGGCCAGGGCAAGTTCTTCCCTTTCGATCCTCAGATTGACTTCCCGCACTTTAGCTTCGTACACCCTCCTCTGAGGGGATGTCATCCCTCTTTGAGAAGAGCCTCGAGAGCCATTGGTTCGAACAGATCTATTAGAGCCTCTCGACAGAGACCTAACTCGTCCATTCCCAATGTTAAGCTGGCCTGAGAGGGGCCCCAGGGGTCTCCTAGTACCATTCTCGTGCCGGCTTAAGTTGTCCCTAGTTAGCTGGCTAACCACTACTGGACCTTTGTCTGCCTCGTCCCCAGATGTCTCTGGATCCTCGTCCTCCTCTTCACCTTCTGCGGAGAGATGGTTAAGGTCAGGGTCACCTAGGGTTCCCTCGAGAGGGAGCATATTCCCTTCTGGATGAGAAGGGTCTGTGTTACCAGCCCTCCTAGCATCATAAGTCTCCAAGAGACCAATCAGAAACGGAATGGTAGGGTTTGCACCCTGTTTTAGCTTCCGAGACGTACAGATTTGTCGCATCTCTTGGAAGCTAAGTGCAGCATATCTGGAAGTGACCTGTGGAGGGTCGACTGACACAAGGGGAGACTCAGAGTTTCCTCCTTTGTCTGACATGCTGCCTCTAGTGTGGTGTAAGTGATGCACTATATGTTTACCTACTGATCCCTTGCTAAGAGTTGTAGCCAAGGTGTGCTAAGCCTTGAGGAGCTACAACAGCTGGTTCAGTAGAACTCAAAATATTCTAAGCTAAGTTATATGTACCTGGAGTACTTATGCGATCTTTCACAAGATATTCTTAGGATACGCGTGGTAAAACAACAGCAAGCTCAAATCCCAACCGCTGCTCACCAATGTGAGAAGTTGGCCTGATATGCAGTGCTCACTATTCTAGTGATCACTATGCATCAGTCCAAACGACCCTTATGGTGATTGGTTGTAAGTCAACCTTAGACCAGCTATCCTAGTAGCGTGGATACGAGCAGTCTTCGGCTAAACTCTAGAGGGCGTGTTAAGCCAGCTGTTATACCATCACATACCCCTTGAACACCAAGTGAAAGGACACCACACAAGTGTTATGAAAATAAACAGTGTATTTATTAGAATCACAACAGCCCTGTACTCTTTATGAGGACAGGGTACTAAGCACACAACGAAACTCTTAGGAAAATACTTCAAGTGCACAATCAATACAAGTGCCCGAGGGCACGGAAAGTTTTAGTGGTCTCTGGCGGACCCGATAAGGCAAGTCGGAAGCGATAGGGACTCGGGACCCTTAAATAAGGAGGCTATGCGGACACCGAAATGCCGAAGTTACCTAGCCCAAGGGCTGCGGCTGCACAAGTCTTTACAGACGTCGGGAGTCCTCGCTGACGAGCCAGGAGCCGGAAGGAAGGAGTTGCTGGCCGGCGACCAGTGGAGATAGTTCGTAGAGATCCAAGCCTGGATCAGAGATGGATGACACCTGAAAGCAGAGGGGACCAAGTTCGTAACTACTAGCCAATAGTCAGAGGGTACCAGGAGGGCACCGGATGATCGTCACCTCGACTAGGTGAGTGGGCGACGCTGGGCTCTGCAGTCTCACGGACCAGGAGGCGTTGTCGGCGACCAGGATGGAGGTGCGAGCTGTCCCACGAAGGTTGATGCTGTCGGCGTCGCTGGGCCCAGGATTGGGGCAACAAGCCTTGGCAAATTCAGGGCCACGTGGTGGGCCTAAAATGGCGTCTTGAGTGGATCAGGAGGGTCCGGGGTGCTCCTCTCTCAGAAGGGAGCAAAGGCTAGTCTGGAGCAACCAGACCAGCAGCGCTGGTTGTCGGGTGTCGTCAAGAAGGTCACAAGCCAGCGGCTAGTAACCAGACAACGTGACGAACAGCAGAGAGCAGAAGGGCCCCACGCAGATCGTGGAGATGCTGGGAGGCTGCACTTCGGTGCTGGAGCTGCTCAGGGTCGGGGCTTCTCGGACCCCAGAGCACTCACCAGAGGATCCCTCGGTGGTCGTGCTGGTTAAGAAATCGTGCAGGTCTTGATGATGGCCGGTCCCTCGAGGTCTCGTCGCACCCACAGATCTCAGCTGAGCTGACGATGTGGGTAGAGGTCAGAGGTGCCAGGGAAGCCGGTTCTCGTCGAGCTGGGCAGTCGGATTCCTGAGGAAGGACTTGCAGCAAACCGCAGAGTTCTTAGACGGTGCCTGCGGATGCAGGGTGACTACTCCTTAGCCACAAGGGAGAAATCTTGAGAAGAGTCGAGAGTTCCTTTCGTAGAAAGTATTCTTGATTCAAAGATGATCTAATTTGGAAGGGTCCCCGCTCCTGCCTTTATCCTAAAGAAAGGGGTGGGTACGTGACTAGGTCCTGCCCTAGGGGTGGGACCAGAAAGGGGGTGGTTACACCCCTCTCCCATGCCGGACTTTCCCCAGGTCAGGGGCAGATGCGTAGTGAGCACCGGGGTGCCACTCCGCAGTCACCTTCCTGTAAAGCCCTGCCTACCCAGGATACACAAAACCCTGTCTGGGATGGTGCGAGCACCGCCCCGGACAGGAAACCCTTTGTCCAAGCTCTCCTCGCTGGAAGGACTCCCAGCAGCAGGAGGTCAGACTCGTGTCTGTGGTGGCAGCATCCATTTTGTGGAGCTGAGGCTTCAGTTAACTTTAACCGGGGTTCACAGTTACGTACATGTCGTGTCCCTCTAGAAGGGTGGAATGCTAACCCCGTCGCCAGCATTGGCGAGGGGTCAGTATCCCGATTCGTATGACACCTTACTCGACATGTCTTGATAACGCGATACCGAAGTTAGCGATATGGTATGCGGTATCATGGAACAGCCATTGGGTCTTGGTTCCGCAAGCTGCAACCGGGCTCGGCTCGTGCCAGAGCCCAATTCACACGATTCCACGCACTCTGCCTTCAGGATTGTCAAGGCCTGCCATAGGAGTGACTGATAGGAATTCGGGTGTCCATTTTAGGGTTAGATATGGGTATACTATATCTAAAGCAAAGGGCGAGTACGCCACCTTGCCCCAGCTGTCGTGCAGCCAGTTGTGTCAGATTTAGATGGCCATCCAGGGGTGGCATAATACATGCTTCAGCCCCTGGTAGGCCCTGGGTACACCGATGCCCTGAGTTACAGGGTCTGACAAGGTGGCCCAGTTCCAATTGGAAATGTTCCTAAGGTACATGGAATCCATTTTAGAGAGAGAGCAGTAGGCCTGGGGTCCTGATTGGCAGGGTCCCAGGTCAACTAAGTCGGAAAACCAGCAAAACACCAGGCAAAAAGTCGGGGGTAACCATAGTCAGGTATCTACCTTCCTACAAGGGGTGCAAGGGTGTGAGGGGGAGGGTGTGGGGTTGTGAGGGTATGGGGTGGTGAGGGTGTGGGGTTGTGAGGGTGAGAGGGTGAGGGAGGGTGGTGACAGGGGTGACGGGGGTGAGGGTGAGTGAGGATGTGGGTGTGTGAGGGTGAGAGTGTGTGAGGGTGAGGTGGGTGCGGGTGTGTGAGGGTGAGAGGGTGTTTGAGGATGTGTGTGAGGGTGAGAGGGTGTGTGCGGATGTGTGTGAGGGTGAGGGGGTGAGGGGGCGTGAGGGTGAGTGAGGGTGAGAAGGTGCGTGAGGGTTTGTGAGGGTGAGGGGGTGTGAGGGTGAGGGTGTGTGAGGGTGTGTGAGGGTGGGTGAGGGTGTGTGAGGGTGAGGGTGTGTGAGGGTGAGGGCGTGTGAGGGTGACGGGGTGTGAGGGTGAGGGGGTGTGAGAGTGAGGGGGTGTGAGAGTGAGAGTGAGGGGGTGTGAGAGTGAGGGTGTGTGAGGGTAAGGGGGTGTGAGGGTGGGTGTGTGAGGGTGGGTGAGAGGGAGGGTGAGGGTGGGTGTCGTCCTACGCTGACGACACCCAGCTGATTCTCTCCCTGACCAACGACCCCGCCGCCGCCAGAGCCAACCTTCACGAAGGGATGAAAGACGTAGCCGAGTGGATGACGACCAGCCGCCTGAAACTGAACTCAGACAAGACGGAAGTCCTCATCCTGGGTTCCTCGCCCTCCGCCTGGGACGACTCCTGGTGGCCCCCCGCCCTGGGCAGCGCACCCAAACCGACAGACCACGCACGCAACCTGGGCTTCATCCTGGACTCCTCCCTCACCATGACCAGACAAGTCAACGCCGTCTCCTCGTCATGCTTCAACATCCTGCGCATGCTATGGAAGATCTTCCGGTGGATCCCCACCGAGACAAGGAAGACGGTCACCCAGGCCCTCGTCACCAGCCGACTGGACTACGGCAACACCCTCTACGCCGGAACCACCGCCAAGCTCCAGAAGAGACTCCAGCGAATCCAGAACTCCTCAGCCAGACTCATCCTCGACATCCCACGACACAGCCACATCTCCGGACATCTGAGAGACCTGCACTGGCTCCCCGTCAACAAAAGAATCACCTTCCGCCTCCTCACCCACGCACACAAAGCCCTACACGACCAAGTCCCGAGCTACCTCAACAACCGCATCAACTTCCACGTTCCCAAACGACGTCTCCGATCAGCCAGCCACGCCCTCGCCGCCGTCCCCCGCATCCGGAGAACGACAGCAGGAGGAAGGTCCTTCTCCTACCTGGCCGCCAAGACTTGGAACTCCCTTCCGACCGACCTGCGCCTGACCCAAGACCACCTCTCCTTCAGGAAGAAGCTCAAGACCTGGCTGTTCGAGCAGTAGCAGCACTCCCCCCCCCCCCCCCCTAGCGCCTTGAGACCCTCCGGGTAAGTAGTGCGCTATATAAATGTCTGTGATTGATTGATTGATTGAGTGATTGATTGATTGAGGGTGAAAGGGTGTGTGAGGGTGGGTGGGTGAGGGTGGGTGAGAGGGAGGGTGAGGGTGAGTGTGTGAGTGAGGGTGAGGGGGTTTGAGGGTGAGGGGATGTGAGGGTGAGGGGGTGGCGACTAGGGAGGAATGGACAGCAACATCCAATCTATATCTACTGAAAGGTCTTCCCATACACTGTTACCTATTTGAAGAACCTTAACCTACTCACAAATTGCAATTTCTGGCATTGCTCTGAAAGCAGGCTTAAGAAGGTATGTAGAACCAGAGCGGTAGACACACGTTGCTCCACGATAGGGTAACTTGCCTTGAAGCAGAATTAATAAAATTAAGCCATGAATGTTTTATATGCTAAAACAAATTAGCTACGTTATCTGCATCAACATTAGTTGAGAGGCCAAAGAACAGTGTAAGAAAAATAGGCCCCAGAGGTTTTATTTGTGTGACTTCACTGCATAACAAGATAAGACCCCTGTTATAACCTATTTTAAGGCACTGTGGGAGGAAGCGGGCCGTATATATAATTATACTTCAAAACTAATACAGATTATTTAAAAAGCGTTTTCATATGAAGAGTTATGAATAGTAAAAAAAAAGTATAACTACGTGAGTTAATGGATGCCCAACGCTTCAGCAATTTAATTAGCAGGCTTGAAATCCAAAAATAAATCCACGGGCTGCTTCATAGTTCAATAAGAGCACAGACCCTGCCCTTGTAGTGATAGGGAGGGTGCCGCCGCGCTGCCCGCGGGGACCCGGAAGCTCTTGGCCGGCCGGTCAATCCGCTCGCGGCCGACCGGAAGTCCCGCCTCCCGAGGTCCGTGAACAGGCATGCCGGCGCATGGAGCGCCCTGCCGGTCCAAGTTAGCCCGGGTCCCCAGGAGGGGGCCGGGGAGAAGGAGGAGTGTGGCGCCTGTTGCGGGGCTCCTCTGACCTGAGGGAGCCCCGATTCAGAAGAGGAGACGAGACGCGCCGCGCCGTGAGGAGCGGAGCGCGAGAGGAGCCCCGCCGGAAGAGCGCAGTCGGTGAGTGGGGCCCAGGGCTGATGTAAAGTGCGTGCGTGCCTGTGTGTATGCCTGTGGGGGGGTGGGGAGGGGGGGGAGTGTGTGCGCGCGTGTGTGCATGTGTGCGCGAGGGAATGTGTGTGCGCATGCGTGACTGTGTGTGATTGAGAGAGAATGCGAGGTAGGGGATAGTGTGCCTGTATGTGTGCCTGTATGTGTGCCGTATGCCTGCGTGTGCATGCGTGCGCCTGTGTGTGTGTGTGTGTGCGTGCGTGCGTGCATGCAGAGGGGTGGGGGCTGCCTGTGTCTGTGTGTGAGCAAGGGCTTTCACCGCGCATGCGCAGCTATCAGACGCTCGCTCCCGAGGTGAAATCTGACCTCGTCAAAGCGCGCGTCTGGTAGCTGTCCACATTCCTAAATACGGGCCACAATAGGTCTGAAGCAGACACCTTCAATGCTCACGCATTGAGGGTAGGTCTGCTCGACCTAAAAAGGCTAACACAATGTAAAACCTTGTACATGTACTGCAATTATAAAGGAAACAAATAACACATTAAATCAAATATACTTTAAATTTTGTGTTTTAATGAGTAAAACCACTCATAATTCCTGAAAATTGCTCATAAAAGACATTGTTAGCCTCAGGCTGCATTGAAAAGCAATAACATAGAAAATGAAAGCATTTTCAACCAAAAAACTGGCACTGTGCCTTTAAGGCAGCCCTGACTCCAGGCTTCCCATCATGCCTCAGGGGTGACAGTTAGGTCAGTTGTTCTTTGCATAACCCTGATGTCAGGGCTAAATACAAATATAAAAAACGTACAGCTCTCATTTACCTGGGGAGGAGGGTGGGTTGCTTATGACTTTGATGAGGATACCCCTGGAAGAGAACTAGGATTACAGGTAAGTAACTTATCCTTCTCTTCCAGGGGATCCTCATCATAGTCATAAGCACTGAATAGAATAGCGAGAATAGCAATTTAAGAACCAGCCAGGGGTGGCAAAAGCTATGCTGCAGCCCCAGGCAGGCTTTGGTGGCACCTATGCCCTGAGCACCTATAGTTGATGGTACAGGGGCTGACAAGGAGTCCAGTTCCAATTAGGTTATGTACCTAGAGAACATGTATGTGAATTTAGAGAGAGAACAGCAGGCTGGGGGTCTGATTAGCAGGCCCACAGCCTCAGTAAGTCGAAAACTAGTGAAGCAAAAAGCAAAAATTGGGGTGACCATAGGATAGCAGACCCTACTCTCCTACACCCCCCCCCCCCCAAACGCAGGGAGGTAAGGCTATCCTTGACCAGGTAAGCCTCTATTGCCTGAGTGGCCATATAAGGAAGTACCTGCACTAGCATGGTTACCCCCTGTCTCATGGTCCACTAAGCAATCCCTCACCCTAGGGCTATTAGAGGGTCTCCACCATAGGGAATCACTACCTTGGGTGTGTCTTTGCAAAGTAAAAGGCTGGTTTGGATATGGAGTATTGAAGTGAGGCCCCACTAATTTAGGGCTCAGCTTCCTCCAATTATCTTCCACCATGTATGCCTTTCTTTCATCAAGTGAGTTGCACTGTGCTCTCAGGGTCAACCTCTGGCTACCTAAAGCTGGAGGCTGGGTCCCTTTTGTTGGCTTACTGGAGGGACAGTTCAGGTTTTGGCCCTTTGGGTCCCAGGTTTGGCTGTGCCCAGCAATTTCCATCTGGGGGAGGTCCCTAACTACTTTTAAGGGGGATCCCTCAGGAGTTTTTGAAGTTTTCACCTGGTTAGGGCTTCTAGCTTCGGTGCCCCTAATCTGTTGATGGGGGTGCTTTATTTGACAGGGGGCCCTTTGAGGCTCAATGTCCTTCTTGTCCTCTGCAGCCCTGGGCTGAGTAAGGCAAGGCAGAGAGGGGCAGGTTACCTGCTCCAGACTGGGTCCCACCTGAGAAGGGTCCACTGCCATCAGTGGCTCTATCAGGCCAGGCCTAACAACCTCTGGGGCAGTTCCTTCATTAGGGGTAAGATCAGTTCCCTGAGGAGGCTGATCCTTTCCTAATGTCTGGTGAGGGGGAGATTTCTCTTCCTCCTCCATGCTCTCTGTCTGTGTGGAGTTATCCATCATTTCAGGCTTAACAACACATGTATCTGTTTGAGTTTGGGCTGTGGTCATCACAGCCCCACCAACATTTTCAGGAGGAGACTCAGTTCGGGTGTGAGCTGTTATCTTAACAGTTCTGCTATTCTGTTTAGGAAGTGAGTTAGCTAAAGAGTTGCTAAGCCCTACCAACCTTTTCAGGAAGGACATCTTGGGTTGGGGCTGTAGCCCCACTAACCTTTCCAGTGACATTTACCATTTTAGAATGGATTTCCTGTTCAACCTCAGTCCAGGCTGAGATTTCCAAATCATTGCCTAGTAGACAGTCTACAGGCAAGTTTGGTGACACTGCCACTCTCTTTGGGCCAATGACACTTCCCCAGCTGAGACTTACCACTGCCATGGGATGATTGGTTTGAATTCCATCAATATTGGTTACCTGGTATGTGGCACCAGGTATGATTTGCCTAGAGGGGACCAGACATTCAGCCACCATGGTGATGCTAGCCCCTGTGTCTCTGAAAGCTTCAATTTTAGGACCATTGATGTAGGGCTCCTGTCTATACTTACTCAAAGTGTTTGGGCAAGCAGTGAAATTGGCAAACCCCATGCCATTCTCATAGACAGAAGTATCTGGTTTAGGGGACCTGGATAGGCCAAAATCCACTGGTGCTCCATAAATTAACCCATCTAGATTTCTGGGGGCGCTCCCACCACCTGGGGGACCACTGCTGACAGTGACAGGAGGTGTTGGAGCTGTTTTTGGAGGTATATTTTCTTTATTGCCGTTCTTGGGACAACCATTACTGGAATGGGGTAACCCAATAAGGTTTTTGGACCTGGGTAGTCAATGTTATAAAGAAAAACAGTGGTCCTAACCAATGTAATTCTTTTTCAACAACCAATATATGCACATAGTTAGTTATTTTTAGTGAGCTTCTTAAATTAGCCCGCTCCGCTGAATCAATCCAAAAAATGCTTCTTCTAGCAACAATACACAAGTAATAAAGTACCTGACACAAACTAAAAATTATTTGAAAAACATATGGAGTTTAATAAATTACTCCATCTGGGCTTGTTATTTTTATATACATTTATACAATTATATACATTTATTCTAACGGTAAAAAGGAGAGCAAACGGCTTCTAAAGGGGTGCAAGAAAAAAGAAGAAAAGAAAGTGATTGTGAGAGAAGGGTGTAAGCCTCAAAGAAAATTTTTTGTGACAAGTGAAAACTTAAACAGTTCCAAGATATTGCAGCTTTTATTCGAGTATTCAGTTTATTTAGCAAAAGGCCACAGTAGATTACTGTTGTTTTTTCATTTATACATTCATATATGGCATGTATAATGTTTTGCTAACAGGTGGTCCTATTTGCACATGACAAAGGGGGCGTCGACGTTTCGACCCGTCTTTTGGTGCAAGGGCAATTGGGAGCCTCGACCTGCGGGTCTTCCTCAGGACAGATAAGAACCCGTTTTTTACCGTAGACTTCTCAAAATATGACCCACTGTTAACTAATGGGTGGCCTCCGTCCTCCTGTTCCGGGATGGACGTATGATGTGGATGACCGTAATGGGGCACCCAACCTGGGTGGATTAACGTCTGTATTAGATATTCCAAGGATGATACAGACACAATTCAAGAGAGACGTCCCGGACACTTGCGTGTCACACGGGCTTCCTACCAAGTAGACACGGGAACCTCCATGCGTTTTTTAGATTGAAGTCCCTGTTCCGTTTTTTGGGCAACCGCTGAGCGCTTTTCCTCGCGTTTTTTGTTGCCGCTGCACCGATCCGCTCTGTCAGATCCAGGCGTTCTTGGGACAACAGCTGTCTGTTTTCCAATGCCCAACCTGTTTACAGGCATGGCAATAAGGCTTTTTCTCTGTTGAAGAAGTGTCGTGGGGCCCACCCTTTTCCTTGGAATTTTGGGGCCCTGGGGAAGTCTTGTCTTTAGATTTATCCCCTCCCTTATCTTGAGGTTTGGTAGACTCCTTCTTCTGGTCATTGCCCTGATTCTTAGGCCTAATCCTGGTTCTGACCCATTTATCCGCCCTCTTTCCCAATTCTTGGGGAGAGGTCAAATCTGAGTCCACGAGGTGCTGGTGTAAAAGCTGGTTCTGACAATTACTTAGGATCTGCTCCCTCATAATCAAATGATACAATCCTGTAAAGTCTTGTACTTTGCTGCCATGTAGTCAAGCTTCCAGAGCCTTAGTAGCACAATCTACAAAATCAGTCCAGTCCTGTGTCTGTGCCTTCTGGGTGTCTCTGGACTTTAACCTGTATTGTTCAGTGGTTAGGCCAAACCCATCTATTAGAGCACTCTTCAGGACATTGTAATTTTTAGCATCCTCCTGCCTAACAGTGAGGAGCTTATCCCTCCCTTTCTCAGAAAAGGAGTGCCATAAAATTGTAGCCCACTGTTCTTGGGGAACCTGCTGTACCATGCAGGCTCTCTCCAGAGCAGTTATCCACTTGTGTATGTCATCCCCATCTCGGTAGGGGGGCACAATCTTTGTCAGGTTTCTATTATCAAAAGACCTGTCTTTCTCTCTAGGATTTATGTTGCTGCCACCAGTGGCATCTAAGCCACACAATTTCTGTTCCCTTGCTAAAGCAAGTTTAGCTTGGGCCAAGGCTACCTCTTCCCTCTCTATCTGGAGTTGGACAGCCCTCATCCTGGCCTTATGCTCTCTTCTCTGGGGGGAAGTCATTTCCCTTTGAGAATCTCTTGAGGCACTAGAAATGTAAGAATCCCTGGAGGGAGTTATTACCCTTCTATTGCCTGGAACAATTCTATTTTGTACTCTGGGGAGGTGCTGGCCCTCTCCATTTCCAAGTAGGTCCAAGTTTGTCTGGGTAAGCCTGCCAACTAGTACCTGGTTACCCCTCTGATCCTGAATGGACTCATCTACCTCTGAGTCCTCCTCCTCTTCTTCTATGTCCACCACTTGGGTGTCCTCATTTTCAGGGGGGGTTCACTCCATCTCCTGCATCTAAGGGAACTGCATTCGCCTTATCTAAGTAATCCTTTTCCAGGATGGCTATCAGGGAAGGAATGGTGGGGTTGTGACCCCTTTTTAGCCCTCTTGTAATGCATAAGGCACTCAAGCCTTTATGGCTAAGTTTGTCATAGCTGGAGGTTGCCTTGGTAAGGTCAACCTTCACAGGTGAAGAGCCTGTAGCTCCCTCTGTGCCAGACATGACTGCTAGTGAGGTGTAAGTGGTGCACTTACCTACAAAAAGTGTTTTCCTACTGTACCTTGCTAGTGAGTTGTAGGCAGGGTGTGCTAAGCCCTTTGATCTACAACTACTAAGTTCAGTAGAACTTAAATATGCTAAGCTTTTGTTTATATGTACCTAAGGTACTTGATGTGATCTTTCAATTTGATAAAAAGATTGCAATGGTAAAACAACAGCGAGCTCAAATCCGCACCGCTGCTCACTTATGTGAGAAGTTGGCCTGATATATGATGTTTCCAATTCTGGAACCACCTTGTATCAGTCCAAACAATCCCTTATGGTGTCTGGTTGTAAGTCAACCGTATTAGACAAGCTATCCTAATGGTAGCATGGACTAAGCAGCCTTAAAGGCTTAACTTAAGAGGTCGTGTTAAGCGAGCTGTTTTACCAATCACAATCCTGTAATATCAAATGAAAGGACACCACACAAGTTATATATTATAAAAATATATGAATATATGTATTTATTACTAGAATAATCCTCTATACTCTTTATGAGTCTAGAAGCACAAGCGTTTAAACAAAAGCACAGTTAAACATACAAAGTTGCACAATTATGGATGAGGGTGGGTGGCCACTCAAACCAAATATTAAGAAAGTGGTATAAGAGATACCAATCGAACAGTGGTTGGGCCTAGGGCCTAGGGAATCGCTGGGAGCAGTCGGGACTAGCAATGCTGAAGTCGGGAAAAGCCCGCGGGATTCGGGTGCAGCGCTTAAAGCGCGGCTTGCACCAATGCAATGTCAATGGTGCGTAAAAGTTATAAAGTTACTGTTTAAAGATACTTCCGCTCAACCTAGAAAGACCAAACTTAAGACACGTACACTAAAGGTGTGTACCAGTGTGGGAACACCGGCGTTGCTGAGTTACCTCACCCACAGAAAGCGGGTGCACAGGTGCGAAGTAGTGTCGGGTTTTGTCACGCAGGTTGCTGGTGCTTGGAGCTGAAGATGCTGCAGGCGTCGAGACGAGAAGTGTCCGGTGTGATCCAAGGGTGGATCGAAGTTAAAGATGATCTGAAAGCAGAGGGGACAGAGTCTGGGTCACTTTGCAGTGACCAGGGTGGAACCAGAAGGAACCAGGCATGTTGGGCGCTTTCAGGTCGCTGACGGGTCGCTTTTCTCCGCTGCCACGTAGACTCTGGGGCACCGAGGATGTCCAGGAGTGAATCACAAGCTGTCCCACGCAGGCTCTCACTGTTGGCGGTGTCTGCTTCTGGATCGGAGCAAACAACCCTTGGCAAGGGCAACCCACGCAGGATTCAAAGATGGCGTTGCACTCAGACCAGGAGGGTCAGAGCGGGGGCTCCTTTTCAGAGGAGCGGGTGCAAGTCTGGAGCAACCAGAATCACAAGTTAGATTTTGTAGTTCGTTGGCACAGGGGCCACAAGACAACGGGCAATTGACCGGGCCAACGCGTTGAGCCAAAAGAAGCAGAAGGGCCCCACCCAGCACTCGGTGAGTGCAGAGGGGTGAGCTTCGGTGCAACAGAGGCACAGGGCTGGGGCTTCTCAAACCCCGATGTACAGCTTCAAGGGTCACTTGTGGGCTGCACGGTCAGCGTCTCATGGACTTTAAAAGATGGCGGGCCCCACGCTTCCGGTAGCCTCCACGGGTCTCAGCTCTGCAGGGACTGTGGATTGGGCTGTTAGAAGGCAGACATGCTTGATCTCGTTGATCTCTGTTGCTCGAGTTCCGGCAGGAACTGCAACAAAGCAAGGGTCGAGGTGCTGGATGGTGCCTGTTTGCACAGGGTGGTCACTCCTTGACCACAAGGGATATTCTTCAGTCTTCTACGTCGAGTAGGATGTCGAAGGGTCCAGAGTTTCGTTTCTTATGTTTCATCAGGATAATCTGAGTGCTTTGGCACTGCTCCCATTCTTATACCAATCTAGGGGGCTGGATTACCTGCTAGGTCCCCTCCTATGGGTGGGACCCTGGAAGGGGGTGGTTACACCCCTTTCCCTTTATCCAGGTTGCGCTGGGACTGGGGCTGGTCTGCCCCAGAACCGGTTTGACCGGAGTATGCAAGGGGAAGCCTTGTGCTCCCCAGGCAGTGTCTGGTTTCTTTCAAACCTCCCTGCTACAATCCACTATCTCCTGTCTGGGGTGGTGTGACACCTCCCCGTGACAGGAAAGCCTTTGTCCAGGCCTCCTCGGCTGAGTTTCGGTCAGCAGCAGGAGGTCAGACTCGTCTCTGTGGCAGCAGCGTCCATTTTGTGATGCTGAGGCTCTTTTAAAATCAACCGCGTTTTAGTAAAGTAACATGTCTTCTCCCTCTAGAGGGGTAAAATGCTATCCCCGTCGACAGGACTGTCGAGGGGATAGTATTCCAAATCGTATGACACCTTACACGACATTTTTTGATAAAGCCAAACCAAAGTTAGCATATAACCGCGAGGATTATAATGCACTTAATAGTATATGGTATGGCATTATCCCGGAACAGCTTAGGGAGTTGTTCCCGACAGCTGCAGACAGGCTCAGCTCATGCTCGAGCACCATGTAACGTTAAACCATGCACTCTGCCTTCAGGATTGATAAGGCCTTCCATAGGAGTGACTCACAAGTTTATATGTGTCCAGATATAGGTTTAGATATACGTATACTATATCTAAGCAAGAGGTGATTACGCCAACTTGCCCCAGCTGAGTGATCAGCCAGTTGTGTCAATTTAAGAACCAGCCAGGGGTGGCAAAAGCTATGCTACAGCCCCTGGTAGGCCTTGGTGGCACCTATGCCCTGAGCACCTATAGTGCATGGTACATGGGCTGAGAAGGAGTCCAGTTCCAATTAGGTTATGTACCTAGAGTACATGTATGTGAATTTAGAGAGAGAACAGCAGGCTGGGGGTCTGATTAGCAGGCCCACAGCCTCAGTAAGTCGAAAACTAGTGAAGCAAAAAGCAAAAATTGGGGTGACCATAGGATAGCAGACCCTACTCTCCTACAATGACTATTCTGTATACATCACATATAGAATCTCTTCCACTTGCATGCATACAAATGTCTGGTGGAAGGACGCCTTGCCTCTTTCAGAATGAACATGCAGTCCTCTGGCAAACCTAGATGGCCGTATTGGATGACCTCAGGAGCCATGCTGCCGAACTCAGTGACGGAAGGTTGGGATGGTAGATCCTCCCGTCCATCTTGGACAACAGGTCCGGCCTGCATGGTAGCCTCTTGTGAGGAGTCACTGACAGATGAAGCAGGTCCGTGTACCACCACTGCCTCGGCCAATCGGGAGCAATCAGAATCATTGTTGTGCACGAGTGTGTTAGCTTGCTCACCACCTTCGGAATCAACGGGAGAGGTGGAAAGGCGTACACAAATTCGTTTGACCAGTCGATCAAAAGAGCATTTTCTCTCGAGCCTGGCCGGTGGAATCTGGAGGCGAAGCTTCGGCATTTGGCGTTTTGGTCGTCCGCTAACAGGTCTATGGTGGGACGACCCCAGGATTGAAAAAGTTCCTCTACCACTTCGTCGTGATGAACCCAGTCTTCCTTGTCGTCGAAATGACGGCTTAGAGCGTCTGCCCTCACGTTTTGTTCTCCTGGAAGCTGAACCGCCGTGACAGACAGCCTGCGAGCCAGAAGCCAATGCCAGATCCTCTGCGCTTCCAACGACAACGTCCAGGAGCGCGTTCCCCCCTGCTTGTTCAAGTAGTACATCGTGTTGGTGTTGTCTGTCTGTACTAGCACAGATGCCTCTTGGATTGAGGGGAGGAACGCTTTGAGAGCTAGGTGGACTGCTCTCAGCTCCAGCATGTTGATATGGTAAGTACTTTCCTTGTGTGACCACTGACCTTGCACCTGCAGTGGTCCCATGTGCACTTCCCAGCCCAGAAGGGAAGCGTCCGCATCCGTGATCAGTGTTTGCACAGGGGGAGGTTGATGGAACAGGACTCCCACCTGCATATTCTGAGCTTTTGTCCACCACGAAATAGAAGCTCGAGCTGCATCTGAGAGGGTGATGTGATCGTCCCAGCGAGCCGATTGTTGATCCCACTTGTCCACCAGATCCTGCTGAAGAGGTCGCATTCGAAGTCTGGCATTCGGGACTAGGAAGATGCGAGACGCCGTGGACCCTAGTAGGGAGGCAATCCTGTGCACTTTCTGAACCTTGCCGCGAAGAATCAGTTGACATTTCTGGGTGATTGATGATTGTCTCTCCTCTGAAGGAAACACTTTTCCTGCTTCGGAGTCTAGCAGAGCACCAAGGAAGTGGATTCTCTGGGTGGGCTGAATGACTGACTTTCCGAAGTTAACATGTAGCCCTAGTCTCTGGCAGAGCTGTATACAAGTCTGGAACTGATTTCTTACGCTGACTGGGGAAGGACCTTTCACCAGCCAATCGTCCAAGTATGGGTACACGAAGACCCCTCTGCGGCGCAGAGCAGCTGCCACCACTGCCACACACTTTGTGAACATCCGAGGGGCCGACTTCAACCCAAACGGTAGGACTTTGAACTGATAGTGGGAGGTCCCCACCCTGAACCGAAGAAATATTCTGTGACTGGGGTGTATTGGAACATGAAAATAAGCATCTTGAAGATCCAGCAAACACATCCAATCTCCCTTCCTGAGATGTGGGTATATTTGGTGAAGCGCCAACATGCAAAATCTTTCCTTTTTGACGTGCAGATTCAGTGTTCGCAAGTCCAGAATGGGTCTGTATTCTGCCTTCTGTCCTTTTTTCTTGACCAGAAAATAACGGGAGTACACCCCTTTTCCCCTCTGAGAGACCGGTACTCCCTCGATAGCTGACTTTTCGAGTAGAGTGGCGACTTCTCTTTGCAGTAGGTGCAGCTGAGGATTTGATGTTGACATCGGGGGAACCGGTGGAGGCAGATGATTGAAACGAAGACAGTACCCATTCTGAAGCGTAGACAACACCCATCTGTCTTTTGTGATGCTTTGCCACTCTTTCAAATGATTTGCCAGGCTTCCCCCCACTGGAGTGGTCCATGGCGCTGGGGGAAAAAACAACTCATTGTTTGGATTGAGTTTTGCCGGTGTTGTTGCCTTGGCGTTGATTACTTCCTCCCTTGTAATTACGCTTCCCTTTGTACTGGGACTTCTGCTGCCCCTGCTGATCTTGGCTCTACTGCCAGTTCGGGGTTTGAACCCACTGCTTTGTAGAGCCCTTGTTAAAGGAGCAAAGTTTTCTCTTGAACTCTTTCTTCTTCTCAAGACCCACCGCATTGAGAGTTTCCAGCTCTGCCTTCATGCGCTGCATCTCTTCGTCCGCACTTGTGCCAAACAACGAAGCACCTGAAAAAGGCAAGTTCAATATGCACGCTTGGGCTTCTGGTTTCGAAGTCGTTAGGCGCAACCATGAGTACCTCCTTGCCGTTACCCCATGAGCATTCAACCGCTTCTTAAGTCTCTTTGGAGACCTACCTCTCTCAGAAAGTCCATAAATCCTGCTTCTTTCTCTGTCCTTGATAGTTCTGGATGACAAGGACTGGCAGTGGACACAAGATGCTACCTCATGAGAGTCAGGTAGACAGCGAATACACATTGGATGTGTATCTGACCAAGCCTTCTTATGCCCACAGGCAGGACAGGTGTCAAAGAGAGCCTTAGGCATTTTAACAAAAAAATTAACCTTTCTTGAGCCCAAAACAGGTAGAACTAACTCTCTAGGGTCAAAACCCGTCAAGAGTGAGATCAATAAATTGAAGAAAACACCAAGTAATTCTGACAGAAAGTCAAAAAAAGGTGGGAGCTGTTAACCAGGGTCCTGACTGAAGGAGCCAGAAAGAACAACTGACCTAACTGTCACCCCTGAGGCATGATGGGAAGCCTGGAGTCAGGGCTGCCTTAACCCCTTGACTGCTGGTCCGTTTCCGCCCCTGTGCTGTAAACAAATGAACAGGGGCGGGCCATGACGAACCCCAGCCGTCATCAGCACACGAGCACCGTAGTGCATGACGGCTGGGGTTCGTCATCAGCATGCAAGGGGTTAAAGGCACAGTGCCAGTTTTTTGGTTGAAAATGCTTTCATTTTCTATGTTATTGCTTTTCAATGCAGCCTGAGGCTAACAATGTCTTTTATGAGCAATTTTCAGGAGTTATGAGTGGTTTTACTCATAAAAACACAAAATTCAAAGGATATTTGATTTAATGTGTTTTTTGTTTCCTTTATAATTGCAGTACATGTACAAGGTTTTACATTGTGTTAGCCTCTTTTTGGAGCTGCATTGGAGTGAGAAAAATAATATATGTATGTACATATATGTGGAGTTAGATATATGTGTTTTTACATATATACTTTTATATTGTTTCCGGGGTACCGCACATGGGCGGGAATATTCAGTGCTTATGACTATTGATGAGGATCCCCTGGAAGAGAACTCTGGATTGTATAATCTCCTGATTCGCCACCTCTACTCCCAGCCACATTTGGCTAGCCTCAGGAGGACCTGGAAGGCTCGCCTGCAGGTGGAATATGATGAGGAGGACTGGGCCGAACTTTTTGAAGCCTTGGAATGGGGAGTCCGGGAGGCACAGATGAAGCTCAGTGTTTTTAAGATCTTTTTGGGCTGGCACTCAGGAAATGTATTGATTTGCCTTGGCCACTTCTGGACCCTCTAGTTCTCCTCCATGACTTATCAGATCTGCCCTGCTTCCCTTTACATTCCTCCTTCTATGGCTTATTTCCTTCCACTTTCTTTCCTTTCTCCCTTTCTTATATATTAGGATTGTTTGTTATTGGTGCATGTATCGCTATCAACATTTTAATCTCAATATGGGTCCTTGCTCGGTTTGCATGCCACAGTTTTTGCTGTTATTTATACTTAATTTCTGTCACTAAAAGGAATTGCTACACAAAAAAAGACTGTCATGAGCAGTGATTCATTTGTAAAAGAATTAATACCAGTCCCCAAATATTTGTAAGAAGGCTGCTGCTTTGGGTTTGCTGAAAACCACGGGCCCAATTTATCAAGGGTCACGCAACATGGTGCATGAGTGACGTGAACACTAAAATTTGATTTTCCAAGCCACGTAAGGCCACTTTGCCTGACCGTGCGTGGCGTGATAAATCAGGAGTGACGCAGCACAGCGTAAATCACTGCGTTGCGTTACGCCGCCCCGGGAAAAGGTTCCATGGGCGTTGCGTGGGTGTTCCCATGCAACTCCCAAGAAATCTGATGCATTCACAGATTTAGCATCACTGGCAGACGTGGGAATGTGCCATAAAGATATGCCTTCCCAGGGGAGGCGTAACGAGGGGAAACATCTTCATTTCTCCTTGTTACTTCCTCTTCCTATGTGTGCTACATTCTGCAGCACATATAGAAAGAGGAATTTACTTCTCAGGATTGTTTTTATGTAGAAAGGCGTCCCTCTCTGCACAAAAAACATCCTGCATGTAACGCAGGCCACCTTGCACCATGGTGCAAAGGTGCCAGAATTGGCACTAGGCTGCCAATTGTGCACCAGTACTGGGGAAAGTACAGGAATGATCCATATTGTAATAAAACTGTGCTTTCCTGCCCTTTCCCTATAATGCAATCCTGCATTACATCACTTTTTAAAAATATGCTCCTGAGTCTTCTAGTGTTGATTACACCTCTTCCCTCTTTCAGCCACCACCAGATACTCCCTGCCTCTCAATCTCAATCTTGAACATTCTTTTTCATCCCTGCTTTCTCCCTTTGTCTCTCTGTTCCATCTTGGTCTTCCTCCTTTTTCTGAAGTTTCTCTGTTATTCAGGGTCAAAGTCTGATGATGAAATATAAGTCACACCGTTACCTTTAATGGTGTTATATCAATGCCTGTCTTCTCATTGATCTACCTCATATACAGTGCCATAATTATTACATCGTGACTCATTACCATTCCCATTTGCACCTCAAAATTATAAATATAATTTCTTCAATTAGAAATATGTTTTGATTCAAGTTCATTTTTAAGAACTTTTTATTAGAAAACCCCCACTAAGTTAACCTTTAGCACATTTAAGTTTACAAGCAGGCCCCTGCAGCCACTGTGGAACTTTGGGTCTCCCAACATTCAAAGGTCCACCATGTAGCCCAACACCAATGAATTTCTGTGCAATATTGAAGACTCAGTGGCCCCTCATCACTTTTTTTAGGGGGTGCATCCATTTGCTTTACGCCACTGGGTGACAGACAGTTTTTTCAAGCCTCAGCCTCAAACAGTAACATCTGTCGACTGTATCATGGGGCCCTCGTACTCAGAGAGTACATTGGATGCACCCTAATCCCATGCACCATACCCCCATACACCCTACTCCCATGCACCCTACTCCCATGCACCCTACTCCCATGCACCTAAGCATGGGCGGAAAATCCGTTTCGCTCGCGGATTTTGCGGATTTTCGGTAAATTCGCAATCCGCGAGATCCGCGAATCTCCCGCAAAATCCGCAAATCCACGAGCAGCGGATTTTATGGCTTGCTCGCACTGTTCGCGTGAGTTCGCGGCTTGCCAGTACAACTTCGCACCCCGCGAGTAAGTGCTAAATTGCAGAAATACGATCTTAGCAAAACTGAAACTACTTACCAGGTTCAAAAGTTCAGGCTCATCATTAGTAGCCATTTCCTGTAGTGCTTCCTGAGGGGCCCCTCCAGAGTTCAGTTGCCAGTTGCAACTATTATGTGACCCTGCTCTGAACCTCAGAATAGTTACACATATGCCACAAAGGTCCTGAATTACAGCTAAGGGAGACAAGCAGGAGCCAGGCTGGAAGTTAAAATCCATTAATCAGCCCCTAATTCATTATTGTCAGTTGGGGCAGGGCAGGTGTTGTAACTAATTTTGCAACAATGAAAGCACTTAGCAAGTGCAAAAGATCACTAATCAGGAAGCACTAAGGAAGCAGGTGCCAGCTAAAAAAATATTCTGTGACACATTAATCAGCCCCAAATTAATTCAGGTCACTTGAGGCAGGGAAGGTGTGCTTTGCTTTGCCGAAAATAATGTACACTGGACAACCAGAGGGTGTGGTGATGAAACAGAGGGTGGCATGGGTGGGCCAGAGGGTGGCATGAGTAGTCAGAGAGTGGCAGTGGTGACAGAGAGTGGCAGTGATGAAGAAGAGTGTCCCAAACAGGCTGGACACGTAGAAACAACAAGTTCGCAAAACTTGCGACCCGACAGGTAAGTTCGCAAATTGCGAAATTGTAAAAACCCTCGCGAACTGGCAGAAACACGCGCGAACACAAAAAAAAAAATCCGCAAATTCGCGGGAATTCGCGGATTTTGCGGATTGCGAGTTCGCAAATCCGCAAAATTCGCGAACGCGAGATTCGCAAAATTCGCCCATGCTTACATGCACCCTCCTCCCATGCCCCAAGGCTGTCACGTGCATCTGAAAACACAAGGTGTACTGAAAATGTAATCTGAGCCCTCATGTTGCAAACAGTTCAGTGACGCAGAAGTTCAACCCCCTGAGATATCTTGTTTAGTGTGAACCTTGCATCCTGAAGTTTACACTTATCTGTGGAAAGTGTTCTATTGAAGGACTTATTACCAGCTTCCCTCAAGGCCATTATATACAAGCCACAAGACCTGAAAGCTTGGATAGGGTTGAATGGCTTCATGTGACTCCATAATGTGCAATGGTGTATTTAGTTGCTTCTGAAAACAAGGAATTGTGTGTGCTCTCCCGAATACTCAAAAGTGTGAGAAATATGCCTGTTGTCAGACACTCTGGAGAAAGAGTTGTCTCCTAGGAACATGAAACAGAACAAGGACATTGTTTACAAATATGTGTCCATGGAACTTACGCCGAAGACACCCAGCTGATCCTCTCTCTCACCAAGGGCTCGCCACCGCCAAACCAACCTCCCCAAAGGAATGAAGGCCGTCGCCGAATGGATGATGAACATTCGCCTGAAACTGAACTTGGACAAGACGGAGGTCCTCATCCTCGGCTCCACCCCCTCCACCTGGGACAACTCTTGGTGGCCGACCAAACTGGGAGCCACACCCACTCCCACCGACCATGCACATAACCTGGGGTACATCCTAGACTCATCACTCCAAATGACCCGGCAAGTCAACGCTGTCTCCACCTCCTGCTTCAACACCCTCCACATGCTTTGCAAGATCTACAGATGGATTCCCACCGAAACCAGACTGGACTACGGCAACGCCCTCTACACGGGAACCATGGCCTAACTCCAGAAAAGACTCCAACGCATACAGAATGGCTCCGCAAGACTCGTCCTTGACATCCCCGCCGCACCCACATCACAGCTCACCTGAGAGACCTGCACTGGCTCCCCGTCAACAAGAAGATCACCTTCAAGCACCTTACTCACGCTCAAAATGCACTCCATGACACCGGACCAGTATACCTCAACAACCGTCTCACCTTCTACACCCCGAACCGCCAGCTTCGCTCCGCTGACCGTACCCTCGCCATTGTCCCACGCATCCACAGGTTGACTACCGGCTGCAGATCTTTCTCCTACCTCGCCGCCAAGATATGGAACACCCTCCCCACCCACCTGCGGCAGACTCAGGGCCTTCTGACCTTCAGGAGACGACTCAAGACCTGGTTGTTCGAGCAGTAGCTGCACCCCCCTCTCCTCTCAGCACCTTGAGACTCTCACGGGTGAGTAGAGTGCTCCACAAATGTCTGATTGATTGATTGATTGATTGATTGATTGAAACTAACAGTTCTGACTATAGAACAGCAACGTCTACCAAAAGTAAATGCGTGCATGACATTGTCTTATGGAAGCAACAAATATGTTCAAACCACCATCTTAAAAAGATGCTAAGTTAAAAGGGAAAACTAACATGGAGATAAAATGTTATCACTACAACAGTGCACTATGCAAACTGTGCACTTTCGAGCGTGGGGGCATCAGTTCAGGTCACAGGTTTGTGTAGAGATGCATCTTGAGAGTGCTATAAATATTCCAGAACAGTGTCATCCATGCAGGGTGCAGGTCTGTACAAGGCTACACCATGAGAGTGATGTATTTGACTACCTGCCATCAGAGGAGGGTGCTGGTCTGTATATGGGTGCATTGTGAAAGCAATATATATATTTCTGTACACTGACAACAGTGCAGATCAGTACAGAGGTGAACCATGAGTCTGGTGTAAGCTGTTCAGTATGCTGGCATTAGTGTAGGGTGCAGAACCATAAAGAGGTGCACCATGAGTGCGCTGCAAGCACTTCAGTACGCTGCCATCAGTGCAGGGTGCACATCTCTTCAGATGTGAACCATGAGTGCGCTGATGTGAGTGCGCTGTAAGGACGTGAGTACGCTGACATCAGTGGAGGGTGCAGGTCTGTACAAAGGTGCACTGTGAGTGCGCTGTAAGCACTTGAGTACACTGACATCAGTGGAGGACGCAGTTCAGTATAGAGGGGAACCATGAGTGCGCTGTAAGCACTTCAGTATTGTGGTATTGGGTTCTCCAGGCCTACATGTTCCGCAAAACCCGCTACACCATAAAAAGATGTTGGCACGGAAACTGGAAAATGCAAAAAACAAGTTTATTAAGACCCCATGGGGTGGTGGTACATTCTTACAACACCCTTCGGTAATGCAAGAAGTTTCACACCGAACATCGGTGCGAGACCTCTTTTATACAGTTTTACAGTAATAAAAAGTGTAGGCGGAACACATTTACCGAGGTTAGGTACATATATGGTCATTTTTGGAACACAGCCAACTCATGGGAGGAGTTACAACACCACTGGTCAGTTTGGAGGGACATTCCTAAGTGATGACTGTCCACTAGTACAGAGGGTTTAACTGCGCATGTGCGAGCTTGACCAGTACTAAAAATAGCCTGTTGCTGGGCAAATTCGAGTGGTCAGTGGTACAGAGAAAGGACAAAAGGGTATGCTGGCCACGAGGCGACGCATTCATATGAAATGGCCGCCGGTGTGTTCAAAATGGCTTCCGACCACCATAGTCAAGTTAAGGAGAAATTCGTGTAGCAAAGCTTAACGCTAACCCGATCACCGCCAAATTACGACAGACGACCCTTTTAGTGTTCAGCTGAAGCTACCTCATAGTGGACATAATCAGGGTATTCATCTTCAATATCAATGGACATAATTTTCGCTACTTCTCTATGAATCATTTGTTCATTTTTTTCAATAATTCGTTTGGACGGGATACAAGCAGAAAGGCACATGGAACATAGCATAGGGCCACATTGAATACAAAGACGTAAGAAGAATAATATCCTAATTATTACACATAAGATTGTCAGCAACTTCCAACCCCACGTACTAAGTAACGTCCAAAACCACCCCAAAAATGTCCAAGTAGCATTATCAGGATGTATCTCAGCAGCTATCTTGTGTAACTTAGATATTGCATCATATACAGAAGGTGAATTATCTGGCACATATACAGAACAACTACTTCCGATAATGTAACATGCACCTCCACGGTCAGCTAATACTACATCTAAAACCATGCGATTCTGGAGCGTTACAATTCTGGTAATTTGAAGTTCCTCTGTTAAGTTTCCTAAGGCAAAAACTGTCTCATTAGCGACAGCTTCTACAACACGTGTCAGTCGTCTTATTTTTCGACTATTTAAGGCAGCCCCAACAAATGAAAAGAGGCCTAAATTAAAATCAGCATACTGTTGCAAAGAAGTGTCAGTTTGGTCAATGTCATCGAGAACTGATGTTCTCTTCACTCTATTCAATATAAAGTCGTGATACAACACAAAGTCATTATGATACATAGGTGGGGCAATAAACACAGGAGGTAATACAAAGGATATATAGCATGTTCCTAACCATCCTATCGGAAGACGGTGATAACCTTTATTTCCACAAATGAAGTACGTGTTTCGTGAGGCCACAAAGGTAATACCATTTGGAGTGTCAAAAATGAGAGTGGTGTTACATTCACTTCTTCCTACTGGGATTGTACCTTTATTACGAACACATAAGTCGGCTTTCGTATCAATGACAGTAATTACGTGCAGATTAGACATATTTACATTTCGCTGGTTGCTATAAATTCGAGGCGAGGATACATTGCCAGGTCGATATTCTTCCCATTCAAACTTAGTTCCTTCAGCTTGTGGATAACCATCTCGATCATTAAAGCAGACCTTGTTAAGTCGGAAAAGTAGTCCACCTTTTGTTTGCCATCGCAGAGTAAACAAAAGAGTATACCAAGCATTGCAAGAACCATTATGAGAAAACGGGAGTGGGATAAGTGGAGTGCCTCCTTTCTTTTGATGTCTGGGCAACATCCCACATACCCAACAGTTCGAAGTGTTTGTCATGTTATGCGTATGATGCAGAATCTGGATGAAGCTGTTATTCAAATAAGTCTGTCTGTGCCGTTCTTCATGGTAAGGCAAAGTAAAATGAAAATGTTCAGATGGAATAGAGGTAGTTGGCAATAAGTGTTCTCTCGCTGGTACCAGCAACTCTACCACCCAAGCTATAACTGCAATTACCACAATTGTTATAACAAAAAGTACTGCACCAAGAATTCTCTTATTTCGCATTGTAGTAGATGCCATAGTTCAATGTTCAAAATGTCTCAAAAAGCAACTAAAAAATAAAAATAGGAGTGCTGAGCTCCGAGGTAGCCGTTGGTTTCTTCTCCGAGATTCAAGACGGGTGTTGCTACGCTTGGCAGAACAGATCCCCCCCCTTGATATTCCCGGCTTCCGTTTCACAAACCTGGAGCGGTAACTCAACCAGTCTCGCACAAAACAACTGCTTTTCTTGGTCGTAGATTATATCTCTCTCTTCCAGAGACAGTGTGGTCCGGGAAGGCTCCCTCCGATTCAGTAGACGCAACAGCTGGGCTCTTCTCCTCGTCCAAGATGTCTCGATAATCAGACAGCACAGTTGGGTTCACCAGATCCGGAGAGACACGACGACAGTGAGTGGAATGCACCCAACGCTTCCTGTTGGTAACTCGCACAGCCGTTCGAGTTGCAAGTAGCACTTGTTCGGGCCACGCTACCTCAGCTCCAAGCTGCTTGTTCTCTCAAAGGACCGGATCATTACATGGTCACCAGAACGAAGATTGTGAGCCTCTCCAATGGAATTGTCAGGGAGCGCTTCTCTAACCTGTTGATGAATGGAAAGTAAATCATTTGTTAACCGTGCCAAATAATCGTTCATCATTATACAAGGCACATCATGTAACAATCGAGGCTTAGGAACTCCCCATATATTCATAGGCCTTCCAAACACCACTTCATAAGGTGTGAGGCCAGTTCGGGAATGGGGCACTGATCTTATAGATAGCAATGCCAAAGGCAGAGCATTTGGCCATTTCAAAGACGTGGATGCCACGATCTTTGCTAGCTTTAATTTCAGAGTAGCATTATACCTTTCCACGAGACCTGCTGACTGCGGATGGAATACAGCATGAAATTTCTGCTGAATTCCCAATCCCTTCATTACATATTCCACAATTTTCCCAACAAAATGAGGACCATTATCGCTCCACAAAAATTTACAAACACCGTAGCGTGGGAAGTACTCCTTGAGCAAAACCTTAGCTGTTGTCAGCACTGTATTGTCCTTCGTGGGGAAGGCCTCAATCCACTTACTGAAAGCACACACCACCACTAAGACATACTTAAGGTTATTGCAACGCTCAAGCTGGATGTAATCCATTTGTAGTACCTCGAATGGTGCAGTAGGTGGAACAAACCCTCCTTTCGGAGTATGGGTCCCCTTAGCAGGATTGTGCTGTAAACATATCAAACAGGTCTGCACTACTCTTTTGGCTGTATTGGCAATCTCAGGATGCTCCTAAACTCGCGTTAGCAATTGAGTAATTGCGAGAGCTCCAACATGTGCCAATCCATGTGTCATTTGAACCATCGCTTGCAAGTAAGCTGCAGGCAATTTCCATCTTTCCATATCTTTGCTTCTCCAACAACCCTCATCATCCAGCACTCCCTCCGCTGCCCAGGTTGCGAGTTCTGCTTCAGACGCTGATTTCTGGATATCTAGTATCTCCTCTCTAGCATCGTGCCATCGCTCAGCCTGTGATTTCACTACATATATTGGCGAGGCATTTCGTAACAGAGCAGTTTCCCTCGCTATGCTATCTGCAAAAGCGTTTCCTTGTCCCACTTTGTCAGTCACTTTCTTATGTGCACTGCATTTGATTATCGCCACTTTCTTTGGACAAAGTAACACATTCAAGAGATCACGCACTAGTTCTCTGTGCATGATGTGCACTCCATGTGAAGTCAAAAACCCTTGCTCTCTCCAGAGTAGGCCAAAATCATGCGCTACTCCAAAGGCGTACCGGCTATCATTGTAGATGTTCACACACAAGCCAGCACTCAATTCACATGCTCTTGTTAAGGCTATCAGTTCCGCTGCTTGGGCCGATTTCTGTGGTATTCGTGCTGCTTCTACCACTACCTTAAGTGTCGTGATCGCATATGCTGCAGAAGTTGTACCATCTGGCAGCCTCAAACACGATCCATCAACCCACAGTTCCCCATCCACATCTGGAAGTGGCGTATCCTGTAAGTCGACACGACCCTTTGTTTGTTCTTCAGTCAGGAAAACACAATCATGGTGTTCTTCCTCCTGGCCCTCAACAACTGGATACGGCAATAAAGTAGCAGGTTTCAAAGTAGCACATCTCTTTAGTGTGATGTGTGGTGCCAACAGTGTGAGCTCATATCCTGTTAAACGTGCACTCGTGAGATAATGGGTCTTTGTTTGGTTTAACAGAGCATCTACCGCATGGGGAACTAACACCAGCAACTTATGTGACAAAACTATTCCCTCACTCTGCCGTATAGCCGCTGCTGTTGCTGCGACTGCTCGAAAGCACCCAGGTAATCCTTGTGCTACAGGGTCAAGTATTGCCGAAAAATATGCACAGGGCCTCTGCTTAATCCCCGTGTGTCTGCACTAGCACCGACAATGCAAACCCATCTTTCTCATGTTCGTACAACGTGAAAATCTTTGTGTAATCTGGTGTACCTAACACTGGCGCAGAACAAAGGGCTTGTCTCAATTGTTCAAAAGCATTCTGGCATTCATCTGTCCATTCAAGGGGCATTGGTGTAGTTTTGGACAATAACGCTAACAAGGGTTTTATAATGTGTGAAAATCCCATTATCCACTGCCTGCAAAAAGACGTTAAACCTATGAAAGCACGCACATCTCTCTGAGTACGGGGGACTGGTGTATCTAAAATTGCTTGAATTCGATCAGATGTTAATGCACGTCCCTCCTTAGACAAAAGATGACCGAGGTAGGTCACCTTTGGTCTACAATATTGGAGTTTCTTCCCAGATACCTTATGATTATTCTGAGCAAGAAAGGATAGCAAAGCAAGAGTACTCTCCTCACACTGTTCATGCGTATCTGCGGCAAGTAGAATATCATCGACATACTGGATAAGGGCCACTCCAGACTGCAAATCAAAAGAATCGAGCTGTCTTTTTAAAGCCTGGCTATAGATGTAAGGACTTTCTGTATAGCCTTGAGGAACTCGACAAAATCTATACGATTTATTATTTAATGTGAAGCCAAATAGATATCTGCTATCGGGATGGATGGGAATGGAAAAGAAGGCATTTTTTAGGTCAATCACAGTAAACGTGGTAGCAGTGGGCGGAATCAAAGTAAGTAAGGTGGTAATATCAGACACCACCGGGTACTGGGGCACTACAATCTTATTAATTTCCCTCAAATCAATAATAAATCGATAGACTTTGTCATCAGTATCTTTCTTTAGGATCGGAAGAATCGGGCTGTTACAGACATTATAGGGAACTTCCTCCACTACTCCTGCAATAATAATCAAGTCATGTACAATGTGAGTTAAGGCAATGTCACCTTCCCTAGAGATTTTATATTGCGGCACACGTGGCTGAGACACTCCCTCCTTAACAGTTATTCGAATAGGAGGAATAAGCATCTGTCCCACATCCGTGTCCGAAGTAGCCCATAACGTTTGTGGGAGAGAGGCTAGCGCTTCAATTTCTTGCATAGTACACAGTCTCCCTACATCTGGGTAATTGTCATTCAAGATAACCCGCACTCCTTCAGGAGCGCAGCATATTGTTTCTCGGAAGTATTTAGGCAAATCTATTCCCATAATATTGTCTGGAGTATTCGGTGACAATAAAAATGGGCACGGACCAAAGAATCTGTCAATGTAAAGCGTAAGGGGTTGTGACAATGGGCTAAGAGAGGGTGTTCCATCGAACCCTATAGATGTAATCGTTTCGCCAGACAGGGGAGCCCTTGGAACCAAGTTTTTAGACAGAGCACTACGAGTAGCTCCTGTATCAACCAGGAACTGATCAGTAGAACCCAGAACGCCCGCTGATACATATGGACCTCTTTGATCTACTGGTACTTCAACCGATTCCACACCCCATCCTACGCAATCCTATGCATGCACATAGTCCTGAGACTCCACATTCTCACCCTCCGATATCTGATACTGATTCCGTCGATCAAAAGTATTATGATCATCCTGACCACGACCCCTCGCCTCAAACCTGCCACGATCACTTGCTCCGCCCCTCGCTCCTGAATAACTATTCCGTGTCCTCCCACCTCCTAGACCACGCTGATTACGTTGTTCACGGAGCACCGGACAATCTGAGGCCCAGTGTCCAAACTCTTTACAGTATGCACACTGATCCTCAGCAATGTCGGTACGACCGGAAGACGCACCATACGCTCCACGCCAACCTCTATCGTTCCCTCTTGGCTGTGTAGCACGAACCTGAGCCAACATTACTTTCGTCTTTAATTCCTTTGCTTTCTTTCTTTCTTGGGCCTCTAATTCCTGTCGCTCATAATACTGAGCCATAGTCACTCACTGCTCCATCAGGATTCAAGCAAGCCGGGCCGAAGACGGCTGAAATGCCAGAAACCGGTCCCCGGTAGCTTGTCTCCTTTCTGGTGAAGAATTGGCTTGGTAGTTTAGTCTGCCCTGTTCCCATGATGCACTGGGCCAGGGACAGACTGATTTGCATATAGCCAGGTTCTGAGCTGGGATGGGGCAGTGAGATAAATAACGGTGATGGATCAAGCCCTGATCTTTGGACTGGGTAAGAGTGGTCTGCTTAATTCAGACACTCTGTTCATCACCACCCCCTTTTCTGAATCGTTTTTGGCCACTATAGGTGTGGCAGGGTATACTCAGACATGAGTCCCTTTCTCACTGCTCCATCAGGATTCAAGCAAGCCGGGCCGAAGACGGCTGAAATGCCAGAAACCGGTCCCCGGTAGCTTGTCTCCTTTCTGGTGAAGAATTGGCTTGGTAGTTTAGTCTGCCCTGTTCCCATGATGCACTGGGCCAGGGACAGACTGATTTGCATATAGCCAGGTTCTGAGCTGGGATGGGGCAGTGAGATAAATACCGGTGATGGATCAAGCCCTGATCTTTGGACTGGGTAAGAGTGGTCTGCCTAATTCAGACACTCTGTTCATCACCACCCCCTTTTCTGAATCGTTTTTGGCCACTATAGGTGTGGCAGGGTATACTCAGACATGAGTCCCTTTCTCACTGCTCCATCAGGATTCAAGCAAGCCGGGCCGAAGACGGCTGAAATGCCAGAAACCGGTCCCCGGTAGCTTGTCTCCTTTCTGGTGAAGAATTGGCTTGGTAGTTTAGTCTGCCCTGTTCCCATGATGCACTGGGCCAGGGACAGACTGATTTGCATATAGCCAGGTTCTGAGCTGGGATGGGGCAGTGAGATAAATAACGGTGATGGATCAAGCCCTGATCTTTGGACTGGGTAAGAGTGGTCTGCTTAATTCAGACACTCTGTTCATCACCACCCCCTTTTCTGAATCGTTTTTGGCCACTATAGGTGTGGCAGGGTATACTCAGACATGAGTCCCTTTCTCACTGCTCCATCAGGATTCAAGCAAGCCGGGCCGAAGACGGCTGAAATGCCAGAAACCGGTCCCCGGTAGCTTGTCTCCTTTCTGGTGAAGAATTGGCTTGGTAGTTTAGTCTGCCCTGTTCCCATGATGCACTGGGCCAGGGACAGACTGATTTGCATATAGCCAGGTTCTGAGCTGGGATGGGGCAGTGAGATAAATAACGGTGATGGATCAAGCCCTGATCTTTGGACTGGGTAAGAGTGGTCTGCTTAATTCAGACACTCTGTTCATCACCACCCCCTTTTCTGAATCGTTTTTGGCCACTATAGGTGTGGCAGGGTATACTCAGACATGAGTCCCTTTCTCACTGCTCCATCAGGATTCAAGCAAGCCGGGCCGAAGACGGCTGAAATGCCAGAAACCGGTCCCCGGTAGCTTGTCTCCTTTCTGGTGAAGAATTGGCTTGGTAGTTTAGTCTGCCCTGTTCCCATGATGCACTGGGCCAGGGACAGACTGATTTGCATATAGCCAGGTTCTGAGCCGGGATGGGGCAGTGAGATAAATAACGGTGATGGATCAAGCCCTGATCCTTGGACTGGGTAAGAGTGGTCTGCTTAATTCAGACACTCTGTTCATCACCACCCCCTTTTCTGAATCGTTTTTGGCCACTATAGGTGTGGCAGGGTATACTCAGACATGAGTCCCTTTCTCACTGCTCCATCAGGATTCAAGCAAGCCGGGCCGAAGACTGCTGAAATGCCAGAAACCGGTCCCCGGTAGCTCGTCTCCTTTCTGGTGAAGAATTGGCTTGGTAGTTTAGTCTGCCCTGTTCCCATGATGCACTGGGCCAGGGACAGACTGATTTGCATATAGCCAGGTTCTGAGCTAGGATGGGGCAGTGAGATAAATAACGGTGATGGATCAAGCCCTGATCTTTGGACTGGGTAAGAGTGGTCTGCTTAATTCAGACACTCTGTTCATCACCACCCCCCTTTTCTGAATCGTTTTTGGCCACTATAGGTGTGGCAGGGTATACTCAGACATGAGTCCCTTTCTCACTGCTCCATCAGGATTCAAGCAAGCCGGGCCGAAGACGGCTGAAATGCCAGAAACCGGTCCCCGGTAGCTCGTCTCCTTTCTGGTGAAGAATTGGCTTGGTAGTTTAGTCTGCCCTGTTCCCATGATGCACTGGGCCAGGGACAGACTGATTTGCATATAGCCAGGTTCTGAGCTGGGATGGGGCAGTGAGATAAATAACGGTGATGGATCAAGCCCTGATCTTTGGACTGGGTAAGAGTGGTCTGCTTAATTCAGACACTCTGTTCATCACCACCCCCTTTTCTGAATCGTTTTTGGCCACTATAGGTGTGGCAGGGTATACTCAGACATGAGTCCCTTTCTCACTCCTCCATCAGGATTCAAGCAAGCCGGGCCGAAGACGGCTGAAATGCCAGAAACCGGTCCCCGGTAGCTTGTCTCCTTTCTGGTGAAGAATTGGCTTGGTAGTTTAGTCTGCCCTGTTCCCATGATGCACTGGGCCAGGGACAGACTGATTTGCATATAGCCAGGTTCTGAGCTGGGATGGGGCAGTGAGATAAATAACGGTGATGGATCAAGCCCTGATCTTTGGACTGGGTAAGAGTGGTCTGCTTAATTCAGACACTCTGTTCATCACCACCCCCTTTTCTGAATCGTTTTTGGCCACTATAGGTGTGGCAGGGTATACTCAGACATGAGTCCCTTTCTCACTGCTCCATCAGGATTCAAGCAAGCCGGGCCGAAGACGGCTGAAATGCCAGAAACCGGTCCCCGGTAGCTTGTCTCCTTTCTGGTGAAGAATTGGCTTGGTAGTTTAGTCTGCCCTGTTCCCATGATGCACTGGGCCAGGGACAGACTGATTTGCATATAGCCAGGTTCTGAGCTGGGATGGGGCAGTGAGATAAATAACGGTGATGGATCAAGCCCTGATCTTTGGACTGGGTAAGAGTGGTCTGCTTAATTCAGACACTCTGTTCATCACCACCCCCTTTTCTGAATCGTTTTTGGCCACTATAGGTGTGGCAGGGTATACTCAGACATGAGTCCCTTTCTCACTGCTCCATCAGGATTCAAGCAAGCCGGGCCGAAGACGGCTGAAATGCCAGAAACCGGTCCCCGGTAGCTTGTCTCCTTTCTGGTGAAGAATTGGCTTGGTAGTTTAGTCTGCCCTGTTCCCATGATGCACTGGGCCAGGGACAGACTGATTTGCATATAGCCAGGTTCTGAGCTAGGATGGGGCAGTGAGATAAATAACGGTGATGGATCAAGCCCTGATCTTTGGACTGGGTAAGAGTGGTCTGCTTAATTCAGACACTCTGTTCATCACCACCCCCTTTTCTGAATCGTTTTTGGCCACTATAGGTGTGGCAGGGTATACTCAGACATGAGTCCCTTTCTCACTGCTCCATCAGGATTCAAGCAAGCCGGGCCGAAGATGGCTGAAATGCCAGAAACCGGTCCCCGGTAGCTTGTCTCCTTTCTGGTGAAGAATTGGCTTGGTAGTTTAGTCTGCCCTGTTCCCATGATGCACTGGGCCAGGGACAGACTGATTTGCATATAGCCAGGTTCTGAGCTGGGATGGGGCAGTGAGATAAATAACGGTGATGGATCAAGCCCTGATCTTTGGACTGGGTAAGAGTGGTCTGCTTAATTCAGACACTCTGTTCATCACCACCCCCTTTTCTGAATCGTTTTTGGCCACTATAGGTGTGGCAGGGTATACTCAGACAAGAGTCCCTTTCTCACTGCTCCATCAGGATTCAAGCAAGCCGGGCCGAAGACGGCTGAAATGCCAGAAACCGGTCCCCGGTAGCTTGTCTCCTTTCTGGTGAAGAATTGGCTTGGTAGTTTAGTCTGCCCTGTTCCCATGATGCACTGGGCCAGGGACAGACTGATTTGCATATAGCCAGGTTCTGAGCTGGGATGGGGCAGTGAGATAAATAACGGTGATGGATCAAGCCCTGATCTTTGGACTGGGTAAGAGTGGTCTGCTTAATTCAGACACTCTGTTCATCACCACCCCCTTTTCTGAATCGTTTTTGGCCACTATAGGTGTGGCAGGGTATACTCAGACATGAGTCCCTTTCTCACTGCTCCATCAGGATTCAAGCAAGCCGGGCCGAAGACGGCTGAAATGCCAGAAACCGGTCCCCGGTAGCTTGTCTCCTTTCTGGTGAAGAATTGGCTTGGTAGTTTAGTCTGCCCTGTTCCCATGATGCACTGGGCCAGGGACAGACTGATTTGCATATAGCCAGGTTCTGAGCTAGGATGGGGCAGTGAGATAAATAACGGTGATGGATCAAGCCCTGATCTTTGGACTGGGTAAGAGTGGTCTGCTTAATTCAGACACTCTGTTCATCACCACCCCCCTTTTCTGAATCGTTTTTGGCCACTATAGGTGTGGCAGGGTATACTCAGACATGAGTCCCTTTCTCACTGCTCCATCAGGATTCAAGCAAGCCGGGCCGAAGACGGCTGAAATGCCAGAAACCGGTCCCCGGTAGCTTGTCTCCTTTCTGGTGAAGAATTGGCTTGGTAGTTTAGTCTGCACTGTTCCCATGATGCACTGGGCCAGGGACAGACTGATTTGCATATAGCCAGGTTCTGAGGTGGGATGGGGCAGTGAGATAAATAACGGTGATGGATCAAGCCCTGATCTTTGGACTGGGTAAGAGTGGTCTGCTTAATTCAGACACTCTGTTCATGACCACCCCCTTTTCTGAATCGTTTTTGGCCACTATAGGTGTGGCAGGGTATACTCAGACATGAGTCCCTTTCTCACTGCTCCATCAGGATTCAAGCAAGCCTGGCCGAAGACGGCTGAAATGCCAGAAACCGGTCCCCGGTAGCTTGTCTCCTTTCTGGTGAAGAATTGGCTTGGTAGTAGGCATGGGCGGAAAATCCGTTCCGCTCGCGGATTTTGCGGATTTTCGGGAAATCCGCAATCTGCGAGATTCGCGAATCTCCCGCAAAATCCGCAAATCCGCGAGCAGCGGATTTTGCTCGCACTGCTCGCATTGTTCGCGTGAGTTCGCGCCCCGCGAATAAGTGCAAAATTGCAGAAATACGATCTTAGCAAAACTGAAAGTAACTACTTACCAGGTTCAAAAGTTCAGGCTCATCATTAGTAGCCATTTCCTGTAGTGCTTCCTGAGGGGCCCCTCCAGAGTTCAGTTGCCAGTTGAAACTATTATGTGACCCTGCTCTGAACCTCAGAATAGTTACACATATGCCACAAAGGTCCTGAATTACAGCTAAGGGAGACAAGCAGGAGCCAGGCTGGAAGTTAAAATCCATTAATCAGCCCCTAATTCATTATTGTCAGTTGGGGCAGGGCAGGTGTTGTAACTAATTTTGCAACAATGAAAGCACTTAGCAAGTGCAAAAGATCACTAATCAGGGCGCACTAAGGAAGCAGGTGCCAGCTAAAAAAATATTCTGTGACACATTAATCAGCCCCAAATTAATTCAGGTCACTTGAGGCAGGGAAGGTGTGCTTTGCTTTGCCGAAAATAATGTACACTGGACAACCAGAGGGTGTGGTGATGAAACAGAGGGTGGCATGGGTGGGCCAGAGGGTGGCATGAGTAGTCAGAGAGTGGCAGTGGTGACAGAGAGTGGCAGTGATGAAGAAGAGTGTCCCAAACAGGCTGGACACGTAGAAACAACAAGTTCGCAAAACTTGCGACCCGACAGGTAAGTTCGCAAATTGCGAAATTGTAAAAACCCTCGCGAACTGGCAGAAACACGGGCGAACACAAAAAAAAAAATCCGCAAATTCGCGGGAATTCGCGGATTTTGCGGATTGCGAATCCGCAAATCCGCAAAATTCACGAACGCGAGATCTGCAAAATTCGCTCATGCTTACTTGGTAGTTTAGTCTGCCCTGTTCCCATGATGCACTGGGCCAGGGACAGACTGATTTGCATATAGCCAGGTTCTGAGCTGGGATGGGGCAGTGAGATAAATAACGGTGATGGATCAAGCCCTGATCTTTGGACTGGGTAAGAGTGGTCTGCTTAATTCAGACACTCTGTTCATCACCACCCCCTTTTCTGAATCGTTTTTGGCCACTATAGGTGTGGCAGGGTATACTCAGACATGAGTCCCTTTCTCACTGCTCCATCAGGATTCAAGCAAGCCGGGCCGAAGATGGCTGAAATGCCAGAAACCGGTCCCCGGTAGCTTGTCTCCTTTCTGGTGAAGAATTGGCTTGGTAGTTTAGTCTGCCCTGTTCCCATGATGCACTGGGCCAGGGACAGACTGATTTGCATATAGCCAGGTTCTGAGCTGGGATGGGGCAGTGAGATAAATAATGGTGATGGATCAAGCCCTGATCTTTGGACTGGGTAAGAGTGGTCTGCTTAATTCAGACACTCTGTTCATCACCACCCCCTTTTCTGAATCGTTTTTGGCCACTATAGGTGTGGCAGGGTATACTCAGACATGAGTCCCTTTCTCACTGCTCCATCAGGATTCAAGCAAGCCGGGCCGAAGACGGCTGAAATGCCAGAAACCGGTCCCCGGTAGCTTGTCTCCTTTCTGGTGAAGAATTGGCTTGGTAGTTTAGTCTGCCCTGTTCCCATGATGCACTGGGCCAGGGACAGACTGATTTGCATATAGCCAGGTTCTGAGCTGGTATGGGGCAGTGAGATAAATAACGGTGATGGATCAAGCCCTGATCTTTGGACTGGGTAAGAGTGGTCTGCTTAATTCAGACACTCTGTTCATCACCACCCCCTTTTCTGAATAGTCAATAAGGAAGCAGGGGTGGCCGTGGTCCAAGAACTTTCACTAGTCTTTAGACGCTTTGCAATCTCCGGCAGGAGATTAGCCACGTACTTGTCGACAAACAAGTGCCTACCCGTATCATCTGTTAATAATTGCCCACTGTAATCATGGAATGCTTCTTCAAAACGTGAGAAGAAGTCAGACACCGACTCATCCGCCTTCTGTTTGCAAGAAGCTAACATAGTCCAATCAATCTTTTTAGGGGGGACAAGCGTTTTTAATTTGTTTAAGATAGCCGTCGGAAAATCTAAGATTAATTGACACGGCTTACATGCAGGCTCCCTGTCTAAATCAGCTTGGGCTAAAGCTTTCCAATCCGCTCCCAAGGTCGCTTGATCGTCGAACTTACGAATCGTTCTCCACATATCAGGGGGCAATATCAACCCAAAGAAGAGATCAATATCAACTAACGTCATAACACACGAAGAAATAGCCCCTTCCACTCCTTCATAGAAAGCTGCCGGATTCTTACAGGGATCAGGCAAAGCATTTTTCAGTGCCATAACATCTGCTCTATTCCAAGGTGTATAAACCCAAATATATACAAATTAACCCTTGGCATCCCCGGACAATTTATCGTCACTTGTACCTTGCCCTTTAGGAGGGGCATACAAAGGTGCAGCTTCACGCATAGGCATAGCATGAACCGTAGAACTCTTATCTGCTCCAAAGATAGAACACTCTTTGGATGTCTCCGTCGACCCCGGAGCAGGCACATCTGATGCTTTTCTTGCTTCCCGTAATCTTGACGCCTCATCCCGTAGCTGGACCAACCGTTGGAAAAAACGATCCGCATCTGCAATAACAAATAAACCTTTACGCATATTCTCAATATTGACCGATATATCCTTAGGCTCTAGATCAGTCGAATTTTTCCTAAATCGTTCTACAACTTCATCTCCAAACTGACTCAAAAAATACAACTGTTCTCGTTCGGACCACTTACTCATTTCATCATTAATCTCAGACATAGTTATTTTGTTCAAATTAAGTTTGCGGGCAAAACTGCGCAATTCCACAGCTACACTAGCACTTAGCCTGACACGACTACTCCCTTGACCATCTCCGTCCGAGTCCTCGTCTGGGGCCGTAGGCAGAACATACGGAGGCGGGCACCGATCTAATAATGAAAAATCATCAACTTCATTAGTAAGGACAGGATAAAGAGGACGTTGGATAGGAAATTGACCATTCGTTTGCAAATTACGTTCCCGTGCCTCCCTCTCTTTCTTCTCCTGCAACTCTTTTTCCTTCAGCTGTAAAGCCTTATCCCGAGCAGCCTTCCGCTGTTCTTTGTCCGCCAAGGCTATTTCACGCTTCATTCGTTCACGCACCGTTTTCTCCCACATTCGTACACAATCAAACATATCTTGTCTAGACCTACGCTGAAACAAACACTGCTCCACATACTGAACCTTTCGTAAATCAAACGACCCATGTAGTGGCCATTGCAATTCGGGATCAGTTTTTGTACACTTAGGCCAAATTTTATGTACATTTCTCGATTAGGGGTCCCCTCTGGGGGAGCCGGCTGAGATTCATTTAATCGATAATTTGTACCTTTTCCAAGACAGCACATTCCTCGGAGTGTGCTTAAAACAGGCATGTCAAAAATATCACGAAAACGCGATATCACAAAAATGGCACTTAATATACTCCACACAAATGTGCCGTTCAAACAAAGACAAATTTAGAGAAATATCTCTACATGCCCGCCTATGTGAAGTGCACTGCACATATAATTCAAATCATAGAACCAAGCTAACTCAAAACATATTCAAAGAGCCACAGTAAGCGTCCATAGACTATCTTACCAATCACAAGCTTACCAAATTCTCAGATATCCAGGTTCCAACTGCCAAGTTTTTTAATCGAATTAGCCAAACCGGCACTGTACGACAACTCGAACAAGCAGGATCTCAGTCAAGGACCGGCGCCACCTGGAAGGTCAGATCAGAAGGAAAAAAAAAACACCGTGGGTGCCAAGACACGGGTCACTCAGTGGCAGCGTACGCGTCCATGGCGAGTTTCCAATCCTTCGTCACGACCTCTCCTTCGGGCATCCGAGTTGCCGATGAGTCCCTTCGTGGTCGCCAATTTGTGGTATTGGGTTCTCCAGGCCTACATATTCCGCAAAACCCACTACACCATAAAAAGATGTTGGCACGGAAACTGGAAAATGCAAAAAACAAGTTTATTAAAACCCCATGGGGTGGTGGTACATTCCTACAGCACCCTTCGGTAATGCAAGAAGTATCACACCGAACATCGGTGCGAGACCTCTTTTATACAATTTTACAGTAATAAAAAGTGTAGGCGGAACACATTTACAGAGTTTAGGTACACATATGGTCATTTTTGGAACACAGCCAACTCATGGGAGGAGTTACAACACCACTGGTCAGTTTGGAGGGATATTCCTAAGTGATGACTGTCCACTAGTACAGAGCGTTTAACTGCGCATGTGCGAGCTTGACCAGTACTAAAAATAGCCTGTTGCTGGGCAAATTCGAGTGGTCAGTGGTACAGAGAAAGGACAAAAGGGTATGCTGGCCACGAGGCGACGCATTCAAATGAAATGGCCGCCGGTGTGTTCAAAATGGCTTCCGACCACCATAGTCAAGTTAAGGAGAAATTCGTGTAGCAAAGCTTAACGCTAACCCGATCACCGCCAAATTACGACAGTATGCTGACATTCATGCAGGGTGCATGTTTGTATAAATGTTCATTGTGAGTGCACAATTTGTATTTCTGTTCACTGACGTCAGTGTAGGGTGCAGATCTGTACAAAGCTGCACTGTGTATGCCCGGTAAGCACCTG
>NW_028255735.1:0-35868 GCF_964263255.1 Lissotriton vulgaris | reverse complement strand
GCTTTTCAGATCAGCCTTTTCGTTAGATCTGATGGATCTGCTAGAATGTTTTGTCCCTCTCTTGTTAAAAATCATATACTTAGTTTTTACCTAATTTAAAAACAGCCCCCTGTCATTACAAAACAAAACAAAATCATGTAAAAGTTGTTAGAGGCCCTTGGAGATTAAAAGAGTATCATCTGCAAATAACAGAGCAGGAACTCTTCTATCATTTATTTTCGGGGCATCGCAACCATCCCTGTCCAGAAAATCAATAACCCCATTCATAAAAAGAGTAAAAAGAGTGGGCGCCAACACACAACCCTGCCTCACTCCATGATTTAGGGGGAAGGTGTCTATTACTTTATTGTTTGGGCCCCACCTAACCTGGGCTGTATTGGAAACGTGGAGTCTAATTAAAATGTCTAAAAGATTTGTAGGCAGGCCCAATTCTTTCAGTACTGTCCACAGCTTGGCCCGGGACACTGAATCAAAAGCTGTACACAAGTCAACAAAGGCCAAATATAGTTTTCCCCCTTTGACGTCCACTTCCTTCCAATAGATACAAATAAAACAAAAAACCTGGTCTAGGGTGCTAACTTTAGAACGAAAGCCTGCTTGAAAATCACTTAAAACATGGAACTCTCTCAACCAATCTTGGAGCCTCCCCAAAACTTGTTTACAAAAGATCTTTTAGAGAGAGTCAATTAAACTTATCGGCCTTTAGCTCAATGGCTTACTTTTGTCACCTTTTTTGTAGATGGGTACAATTTCTGCAACCTGCCATGATAACTGTACAGGTGCTCCGGACAGGATCAAATTTGATAACATATTTATGTACGAGCCCCATAGAAATTTGTCCTCTTTATACAAGTCATTGGGGATTTTGTCTGGACCAGGGGTACGCGCTAAGGGATAAGATGAAATCGCCAAATCTGTTTCTGCCATAGCAAAGCTCAGGGGCTCAAAGTCCCCGCTCACCCCCCCATTTGGAAAACACCCATCTCACCACTAATGTGACTATCTTTTGCATAGAGAGACTCAAAATAAGCCATCCATTCATCAGGCTGAATGTTAAATTCCAACAATGGTATAGAATACATATTTACAAATTTGACCTCAAATGAATGCCAAGGGGCCATGAGGGTCATGAAATGGGTTGAATTAAACCTGGAAGTGTCTTTGGAAGAGAGGAGTTTCAAGATCTGTTTTGAGAAGTCCGGAAAGAGGCAGTAGTTTTTCCAAATTCTAGCCACATTGCCTGAGAAGGATTGAGCCATAAATCTTTCTCTATTGAAATTAGGAGGATTGAGCAGTAGTTTTTCAGCATTGCGTGAAGGTCTGGAGCTGCCTGAGATTTTGAGTGCACAAGGAGTTGTGGGTGATACAGACAGTCTTGTAAATTTCAGTAAACAAATAAGGAGCAAAAGAGGAAATATAGTCAGGTTGCCCCCCACTTATAGAATTCATACACATATAACCTTGTTATGCGGAACACATCAAAGTCTTTATAAGTTATATATAGGGGGCATTTATATACTCCAAGGTATGGCTAAGCTAAATTATCTAGTCATGCCTACCTCTAAGTGTTCCTCATTTAAATATTGACAACAATGCCAAACTAATCTCACCCCACCAAGGAGAAAAAAATTTGAAAAAAGTCAGAAAGTGCCTCACGTAAGCACCATCCATGGAGCTGCTGGTTGGTCCTCACTGGTTTGCTCGTTCTGTTATCATTGGCAACTTTCTTGCCAGAAAGGAAAAGTGTGTGACCTACTCCTTAGGATCATGTGAAGTGGTGAAAAAATTACAGTATTAGCGTGTAAATAATAGTGTCATCTACTGTACATCTAAGCCCCGTTGTGTAAAGAAGTGAATACATCTCCTAATTAAAAGTGAGTTATGAACATCTATTCCACACATACTTTATTTCCATAGTGTCCACACTCAATTAAAAAAGCAGCATTTCTAGACCTTCTTAGCTAAGTAGGAAGTATTGTAGATTTACCTTGCTTTGATGGGAATCCAGCAAAAAGAAAACAGTATGAGTGTGATTTGATAATTTCTTTTGGCCCCATATCCGGAACGTGCTGCTGAATTGAGGATGGATTTTAGAGGGAAAAGTTTGTTTTGGGGAGGCCAGTAAGGAGAGAGTTGCAGTAGTCTAAGCTGGAGAGAACCAGTGCCTGGATCAAGGTTTTTAGGTCTTGCTCAGGAAAGAAACGCCAAACACCCCAGAAAAGATGCAGTTGGTAAAGTGCATTCTTGGCGATGGTATTGATATGGGAATGTAGGTTGAGCCTTTCTTCTAGTATGACACCTAGTAACTTGGTGCTGTCAACAATAATAGGTTTGTTGTTAAGTATGTTCAGATTGTCCATCCATGATTGAACAGGAGGAGGATAAAGTGAGGTTGGGAGAATAAGGAATTCAGTTTTGGAAGGATTCAGAATTATTTGAAAAGGTGACATCCAATTTAGGATGAAGTTAAGAGTGGTGTCGAGGATTGAGATGCCATGTGCCGAAGACACCTTATAGTAGATTTGGGTGTCATCAGCATAGAGATAATAATGGATTTGAGAGATTTCCCAGCAGTTCCAAGTTAAAGATTGAACAGAGTGGGTGCGAGGATCGAGCTTTGAGGGACGCCTTGTCCTACAGCCATTGATGAAGGGAGACAGTTTGCTATTTTGATCATCTGAGATCTACCGTACAGGAATGATTCAACCCATTTGAGCGATTGTGCCTTAAAAACCCATTCTTTGATTTAAAGTGTTCAGAAGAGTGTTGAGGTTACCAGTGTCAAAGGCTGTGGATAGGTCAAGAAGTATTAGGAGACAAGACTCACCAGAGTCATGTACTCACAGGGCATCGTTGATCACTTGTAGCAGGGCTGTTTCAGTGCTGCAGCCTTGCATGAAATGAAACCAGATTGGAATTCGTCAAGAAGATTGTTATCCTTGATATGTTGGGAAAGTTGCTTTGCTACAAAGCTTTCAGTAATTTTTGCAAGAAAAGGGATATTGGTTATTGGGCGGACATTGTTGAGGTTATTCACATCAGCTGAGGGTTTTTTAAGAATTGGGGTAACCTGTCCTGGTTTAAGGGCAACAGGAAGGGAGCCTTGGTTGAGGAAGAGGTTTACCAGACGGGGCCAGTAGGAAAGAGTGTAGGTATTGAAATCAATGGCAATGTCACTTGGGATGGGGTTGAAAGAATGGGTAGAAGGTTTTTGTTTCTAGAATGATTTTGAGGTGGGCATCTTCAGTGATGAAGTCAAAGTTTGTACATGAGACTAAGGATTTTCAGTACTCAAGGGGGTAGGGTGCATGACCTGATCCAAGAGTGATTTCACTTTTTCATCAAAGACAGAGAAAATTATGCTGCTTTCTTGGGGGGGGGGGGGTTGTCAAATTTGAGGGTTGTGGGAGAGATGTTGGTACTTTTGACAAGGTCAAATAGCTTTTTAGGTCTGTTCTTGGCGGGGTAGGGGAGGGTTCTGAACTGCATCATTTTTGTCACAGAAAATGTGTTTGTGGTAGCGCGATCTTGCGTAACGAAGATTAGAGAGATTATTAGTGGAAGGATATTGTCTCCATTGTTTCTCCAGGTACCTCAAGTTATGTCTTTCTTCATAGAGAGATTTATTGAACCATGTTGAAGAAGGAGAGGGCCTTTTCTTTTTCCTTTGTAGTGGAGCAAATTTTACAATTTCGACTGAGCAAATGAAGAGACATTGGGTGGTAAGACCGTTGACATCAGAGTTTGGGTCTAAGATTGGAAGTGACATAATATCTGAGTTGCACTGAATGTCAAAGTCTATGTTTTTGGTGTTGCAGAACTAGGTAATAGTCATTTTAGGTTGGCCAATGATCACAGAGTGAGATAGGTGCAAAGAGAATGGGAAGAGAGAGTGGTCAGACCAGTGTACTGGTATAAGATCAGCAGTAGTTAGCATATTTACTTTGGATATAACAATGTCAAGAATGGATCCTTGCAGACACCAGCACTAGAATGCGTTAGTCTAAACCCTGATGCATGGTACTTGGCAAGGCTGTGAGTACTTTAACCAAGGATTACAAATGAGTGTTTACTGGCCTTTGCTGTCAAGACAGCCCCACCTCTTTCCCTTCTCCTCGATGCATTGCACACACAGGGCACAAGTCCTAAAAAAAGAAGTGGGGGCCTAGCCGAGTTGGGCAGTATGAAAGTAACATCATGGTGCATGACATCACAATGCAGCATCACAGGAAGTGACATCATAGGAAGTGGCATCACAAACCATGTCCTCACAGGAAGAGACATCACAATAAGTGACATCGGATCTTAACACCTCACTCATATGTTTCGCAGGTTGATCATGAGTACACTTGAGTGCATTACGAGATTTACTAAATGAGATTTTGCATCGGGTTTGTGCCCAAAATGTGACCCATCTCTGACACAAAATGTGGGCCTCAACTTGTACAATTCTTTGGTAAACATTCTGCCACAAAGAAATTGGCAACAAGGAGAAACCTGGCAATAAATCTATTCAGCTTAATTGGTTGCAAATTCTGCATATCTTATGGGCCCAATAAATACCAAGAAACAATAATAACGGTAAGGTAGCTTTGGAAGGTAACGCATTTGCTGAAGAGATCTGTGTTTTCCCTAGTCCCAGTTTTGAATGAAATCAAAGAATTTAGGGGCACATTAGCAAGAACCTCGTTAAAATTATCGCTGTTTTAGCGACAGGAAACTGCAGCTAAAACAGCGATAATGGGCATGCTAATATGAGTTATACAATTCCAATAGAAGCCCAAGTTAGATGTCCTGCACATCTAACCTGGGCTTCTATTGGAATTCTATAACGCATATTAGCAAGCCCATTATCACTGTGTTAGCGGCAGTTTCCTGCAGCTAAAACGAGGTTCTTGCTAATATGCCCCTTAGTTTTATGTACTTTGGTAACTGGACTGCTGCTGTAACACAGAGATCATTTTGTTACTTGCAGTTCATAAATTGTAATCCTTCTAAAAATAGCACAGTGAGCTATGAAGCAAATGAACTCCTAAACATTGTATCGCCCACTGTCTTATGTAACACATCCTGTACATTGATTTACACATTTATATGATTTATTGTCAATGAATAATGTGCATGTGTAAGATAAAGCGTTCTGCCACCCTACATTGGGAAGGTTAGACCTATAGAAAAAAAAGATAATGGTATTTAAAATGTTATTTGTGTAAATACTGGGACAGACCAGCACATTTGACATCCTTACCATGTTTGCATATCTCGTATATACAGGGCTTGAACAAAGTAAAAAGCTTGCCTCTCAAGTATTAGTGAAGATATGTAAGCTGTGTGCTTTTGCACTTGCATCTAGGAGTGAGGCTCCGACAGCTGGTTGCCAGGATAGTGGCATAAAAGGAGGCTTGATGGCCCCTTAAATTCATCCTTTGTTATGGGCCCAGCTGGAATCTGAAATATGAAAGCTCCTTCGCCACCTGCACATTGCTACTCTGAAAGAAAGCAGACAACGTGCAGGTAATGCTGAATGTATACTGATCCCTGAAAATGACACCGGGCAAGTTCAGCATATTTCAGTGGCGCTCACTCCTTTCAGGGTGAATGGCATTCACCCTGTGAAAATAGTGGGTAGACGCTGTGTACCCGTGTGTACAACCTACTTGTGTCCTGTGCACACCCACCACACCTGGGCACGCATGCCTCTCTAGTCTGTGCATCTTATGATCCTTGATCATGGTTGATGTTTTTGGCAAATGAGCAAAGATGATGGCGAAGGAGTTTGTGGAGGGCAGAAGAGGGCTTGATGCAGGACATCGCCCAAAGCAGGTACAGAGTTTTGAGGTGCTGATAGGAGCTGGGTATCGGCTGATGCAGCAACATCACCAACTTGAAGTTAATGTATGAGTGCTTGGCCTTCATGAAGAAGTGTGGAAAACCTGCTGGCACATGCCTCCACGTTAAGCAGCCCAAAAGGCTGATGGTTACTTGTTATGGTACGGCCACTCAATGCCAGATCTAAGGTGGTTCGTGCTTCTTCGAGAAGGAGTAGGCTGGGAGGGATGTATGACTGCGTTGTAGTGGTAGTGCGTTGTAAAAAATGCGTTGTAACAGGTGTATACCGGCTGGGAGTGCTGCTGCCACTGTGCAACACCCTGCCTGCGGTCTCCTCGACGCCACCATGTCATTACAACTCCACAGTCACACTGATGGTTCTGCCACCACTTTATAGCCTGAGGCAGGGGTGTCAAACCAGCATTGACGCCTGTCTGTCATTAAAACAAGCCGAGCAGGCATGAACACGAACAGGAACCTATGTTGTGATGACAGGTGTTTTGACTGCTTTAGGCAGAAGCAAGGCTCATAGAGCTTCCTTAGGACACATAATATGCTCTGCTCTGCACCCTTGTGTCTTTATCATGCAGTGGCCATCTTAGGTAAAGAGAAATTCCAGCGCATTATGCATTGGTGTACCAGACCTGCTGACAATAGTACCTGAGGCACAGTGTGTTTTTATTCTCCGTTCTAGCAGAGGGATGTTTCATTCCTAGGAAAACTAACACAACTGCAGGCTAAACAAATACTGATCTCCCACTGCCGCAAAGAGTCTGATCCTCAACAAAGGAACTGACCAAAGGCCACCTTTGAATACTTTTCAAATGCTGTAGGGCTGACTACAGACAGCGTCCTTTAGAAATTGGTTTCGCAGTTCAGCCCCCTGCATACATTGCTAATTGATTTCTTGGGTCAGTCCAGCGAAGGATTCCATTGTTACGACCGGCAGCCATTCCATTGGTGCTTTAGAAGTAGTTTGATTATGAGTGCTGACTTCCATTTCAGTGCACACCTTCAATGCTAAGGGGATTGGGGTGTGGGACTCCGGTTCATGCATGCACATCATTATTGTGGCTATCCGGTGGAGCCTTCTAGAGCAGATATGGACCACTAGCAACAACCTGTGATGCTGCAGAAGCATAGTAAGCATCAGCAAAAGCTTCCCTTCATTGCAGAAAATGATAGCAGCAAAACAAAATACCTTGCTTGGGGAAAGCAGCCGCGGTTGAACGTTGCCTTCATTTCAGAATGTATACATCACAGCAGCAGTACGTCATGCTCTCGTCACTAACGGAACGTGTACAGCTTATGTATTAGTGACATGTAGGTTACACACTGACGTGCTTAATTCACTGAGATATGTATATGTAAGTGCTACTTGCCTGTCAGTATAGTTATTGTCACTCTTATTTCTGCTCTCACTCATGATGCTGTCCACGATGCTTCCATACTGTGGTAGTCAGGCTGCAATCGCTTTAAGTCCTGCTGCCCCTGACATAATTCCAGTTATTATCATATTTTGGTGTGCAGGCTGTAGAAAAAGGATGCATCGCAGCCAGGTAGTGGCGTGAACATCCACATTTTCTTACTGCGTCTAGATACTGCGGGAGTCTAAAGACTCACCAAGATGATTCAATCTTAATATACACCCACTTACAAATTTCGCCGTGGAAAATCCTTGCGGCTCCACAGAGATCGACGGACCTGTTCTATCATATGCGAATTAGAACTCTTTCAAAACAATTAAAACATCAATGGCATTTAGATTTGACAATCGGTCAATGATGAGAGGTTGGTGAAGGTTTCAGAACCTTTATTTAATCATAAGGTTTGAGTCTCTAAATATCTTTTTCAGTTTAGTAGGTTTACAGAAATATAAAACAGATTTGGTTAGATGTCAGCATTAGGAAAATACAGTGGTCCATAAAGAAACCCAGTAAACTAACTAAAGGACCTATTCTAAAATAGAACCCATGAAGAGTTCCTCTGGAGAAGAGCAAGTAAGAAATTAACTTCTCATAAAGAGTAGTTCTGGACATTCAGCCAAATTCCCTACAGCTGCAGTGCCAACTGTAAATAAAAGTACAATCCATGCAGTAGCATTGATCATTAATGATCCAAAGGTCGTCACCTCAAGGAAATACCCAAGGAAATCAACTCTCCATAAAGAAGAGTCTCAGGATAAGGTAACATCCAGTAGCAGGACCACTGGAAAAGCCAAGAGTAAATAGGTAAGGGTAAATCTCAGAGAATGAGGATGAGGTAAGGAATGTGCTAACTACCTAGGAACACTTACTAATATAGATCCATACTTTTATAACAATTCTGTAGACATCCTACATCGATATCCAATGAGAATAGTTCATGAGGTTGTGTCATCAGTCATACAATGCTTCTTCTTCTGATTCCCACAGTCTGTTCCCTTGTTGCCATGATCAATACAATTGTTACACCATTTCTTACCTGGGGGAATGTTCTCATGTTCTTTTTTTTCAATAGTACTCATGGGGTATTGAAGTACAGGCTGGCCTATTTGTGTTGGTGGTTGATAGATGATGGGTGGTTGGGGTATGGTGCTGATGTCCACACTCTCACTAGAGCTCCCAATCCATTGACAGCTCAGAGGGTTGGGATGATTCCTTCACAAAAACATGTTTTGGAGAGTGGGCTAGGAGGGGTGGTCACATTAGATAGACACATAAAGAAGTGAATATTGGTTTCTCTGTGCGAGGGTGGGGGTAAGTAAAATAAGTCACAACATTCTAAATTTTTCAATGGTATACATACTGCCTATCTCTGTCCTTCAATGTGGTCTAGGGGATGTAGGACTACCCAGCATAATTTTCCAGGCTTATGGCTAGGATTAAATGTATGAACTGGAATGTCTCTGGCTTAAATTCACGAAGTAAGCAGCAGTTGGTTAAGGAGGAAATAGAGACTCATAGACCCCATCTGCTAGCTCTAACAGAAACTCATTTTGGGTTATAAGGATCATCTACTACTTAAGCAGATGAGCTATGATATAATTATTTGTACTTCACAAATGGTTACCATCTGCGGGGTGGCTATATTATCTGCAAAGAATTTACAGTGTAAGGTTTTGAAAACTGCAGCGGACCCAAGAGGTAGATGGGCAATGGTACAGCTGGTATTTCATTCCCTGAGATTTGTTATATGTATCAATAAATGAATGAATCAATCAATCAATCAAAACATTTGCAGAGCGTGCTACTCACCTGTGAGGGTCGCAAGGCGCTGAGGGCAGGGGGAGGGGGGAGGCAGCTACTGGTCGAACAGCCATGTCTTGAGGCATCTCCTGAAGGTCAGCAGGTCCTGGGTCTTACGTAGATGGCCGTGGAGGGTATTCCATGTCTTTGCGGCGAGGTGGGTGAAGGATCTGCGGCTGGTGGTCTTTCGGTGGATGCGTGGGATGGTGGTGAGGTCGGCGGAATGCAGATGGCGGTTGGGGGTGTAGAACGACAGTTGTTTGTTGTGGTATGATGGACCGGCGTTGTGGAGTGCTTTGTGTGTGTGGGTAAGGAGTTTGAAAGAGATCCACTTGTTGACCGGGAGCCAATGCAGGTCTCGTAGGTGGGTGGTGATGTGGCTGTAGCGGGGAAGTCTGAGGATGAGGCGTGCGGAAGCGTTCTGTATGCGCTGGATTCTCTTCTGGAGTGTAGCCGTGGTTCCTGTGTAGAGGGCATTGCCGTAGTCCAGCCTGCTGCTGACAAGTGCCTGGGAGACCGTTCTCCTGGTTTTGGCGGGGATCCATCTGTAGATCTTGCGGAGCATTCGCAGGTTGTTGAAGCAGGAGGAGGAGACGGCGTTGACTTGCTGGGTCATGCCATGCGTTGAGTCCAGGATGAACCCCAGATTGTGGGCGTGGTTTGTGGGTGTCGGGGCAGCTCCCAGCGCTGTCGGCCACCAGGAGTCATAACATGCAGAGGGGGTAGAGCCGAGAATGAAGACCTGCGTCTTGTCAGAGTTCAGTTTTAGGCAACTGGTCTTCATCCATTCTGTCACGGCCTTCATTCCCACGTGGAGGTTGGATTTGGCAGTGGCCGGGTCTTTGGTGCGGGAGAGAATCAGCTGTGTGTCATCGGCATATGAGACGATGTTGAGGTGGTGTGCTTGGACGATGTTGGCGAGCGGAGCCATGTAGATGTTAAACAGGGTTGGGCTGAGGGATGATCCTTGGGGTACACAGCAGGTGATTGTGGTGGCTTTGAATCGGTACGGGGGAGGCGGTGATCCAGTCCAGTGTTATTCCTCGGCTCCCTGCGTTGTGGAGGCGTGTGTGAAGGGTGTGGTGGCAGAAGGTGTCGAAGGCCAAGAGGTCCAGGAGGATGAGGGCCGCGGTATCGTCCATGTCCAGGATGGCCCTGATGTCGTCAGTGGCAGCGATGAGGGCATCTCGGTGCTGTGGTTGCTGCGGAAGCTCAATTGATAGGAGTCCAGGACGTTGTTCTCCTCCAGGAAGAGGGTCACTCATCTGTTGGTGGTCTTCTCAATGACTTTTGTTGGGAACGGGAGCAGGGAGATGGGTTGGAAGTCATTGAGGTCCTTTGCGTCCGCCTTGGGTTTCTTGAGGAGGGCTTTGATTTCGGCGTGTTTCCAGCTCTCTGGGAAGGTGGAGGTCTCGAATGAGCTGTTAATGATCTTTTGAAGTTGGGGTGCGAAGATGGCGGTTTCTTCGTCGGTGACATTGTTCCAGGAGAGCATAAGATCGGTGCGTTCGGTGGGTGTCGATTCAGGGGTGTCAGCATCTGCCGTTTGTGTCTGGGTATCGAGGCTGCTGTAGAGGTCTGCGATCTTTCGGTGGAAGAAGGTAGCCAGGGAGTCACAGAGTTCTTGTGACGGTGGTATGTCGTTAGAGCTGGAGCTGGGGGTGGTGAGTTCTTTCACGATGTTGAAGAGCTCTTTACTGTTGTGTGCGTTGTTGTCTATGCTTTCCTTGAAGGAGGTTCTTTTGGCGGATCTGATGAGCTGGTGGTGTCTGGGTCTGGCATTCATGAGGGCTGCTTGGTTGTCTGGTGTCTGGTCCTTGCTACATTGCTTCTCGAGTTTTCTGCAGGTATGCTTGGAGTTCTGGAGATCATCGTTGAACAAGATGGCTCTTGTGTCGGTACGTCAGTTGGAGGGTTTCTTCATTGGGGCGGGGGTGTTGGTGCAGTTGTCAATTCATAGTCTGAAGTTGTGGGTTGCTGCGTCGGTCTCGGAAGGCTCAGGGGTAGGGTCTCGGGCGAGTGTGGTGATGATCTGGTCTTCGGTGATTTTTTTCCAGCTGTGGTGAGGTATACATTGCGGTTGGTTGTGTGCAGTGTGTTTCTCGAAGGAGAAGTGGATGCAATGGTGGTCGGTGGTGTGGCTGAATGTGACGTGGTTGCAGGCGGAGAAGATGGGATGGAGCATGTGTCCAGCGGAGTGGGTGGGTGTCTTGATGAGTTGTTTGAGTCCGAGGTTGTCGATCAGTGTTGTTGAAGTGTTGTTGTTGGCGTTCTCTTGGTGGAAGTTCAGGTCTCTTCCTAACCTGCACGCACTTTCACCCTCCTGAGGCGGAAGCCGGGAGGTCTTTCACCTTTTCTATAATTTTAATTGATTTTAAAAATTAAAATTCGTGTATTTGTTTATTTGTTACACCTAACTGGAATAGGTGTTTTACGACCCCCCTGTGATTTCCCTTGCGCTCAGTGGCGCCTCAGACCCCTGTTACCCCCGTTATTCTCGATCCGGACCTGCTCTCGGCCGAGTATTGACGCCGAGAGCAGAGCACCGGTTTTGGCGGCCATCTTGGGTCGGTCTCTACTTCGTGACGCGATTCCCAGCAGTATAAAAACGGGCAGGGATGACTCCGCGCAGCGGACGCGGTCAGCGGGCGCGCCGGATCTGCGCCGGAGTCGTGCCAGAGTCATGCCCGTTTGCGCCCGTTCGCGCACTGTCGGGCTTAGGGCCCAAAACTCTTGATATTATCACCTCAGGTCCCATAACATACTCCCGCTCGCATTTACTTACGCTCAATAGGACACTTCCATCACCTTGCAGCCATTCGATCGACCTTGGCCTCGGCCCCTCCTCTTGTAATAACTGCCCTTTCAGTACCACCGAGGCCGTTATTAAAACTACGCCTGCACAAAATAAGAAGACAGTAGATACTGCTCTAAAGATGGCACTAGTTAATTGCCGTTCCTTACCAAGGCACTCCACAGAAATAGCTCTTCTGAGTGAAGATCTAAACGTGGATGTTCTGTTTTTAACAGAAACGTGGCTAGGCCCGTCCTCCGGCCCCGATATCATACAGGCCCTACCCGCTGGATACCTGATCCAACATAAAGACCGAGAAATTAAAGTTGGCGGAGGAATCGCCATTTTGTACAGGGAACACCTAACCTGTCGCCTGACTAACACGACCATCCTAGATTGTGAGAGCACATTATTCTCTATCTCCTACTCTCCAGAACTTTCTATCTCCGGTCTCTTAATCTTTCGCCCCCCCGGCCTGGTTGGCCAATTTATAGAAGGACTAATCGAAACTATTCTGGACTCAGCCACTAAGGTATCCAATTTTATAGTATTAGGAGACTTGAATCTCCATTTTAGCAACCCTTTGGACACTATCGCCATGGAATTAATTAAAGACCTAGCCGCATGCCAACTCAACTTGATTGTTCAACACCCTACTCACTCTAAAGGCAACCTTTTAGACCCAATATTCTCTAATGTCGCAAATCTGTCTACATCCGCACCTTATTCTATCCCCTGGTCAGACCATATGGTAGTACCATTCTTATGGAAAATTAACAGACCTCGTACCAATCAACCCCTTCAAAAAACTCTAGGCAGGCGTTGGACAAAGTTAGAGCCTAATGATTGGAAAGACTCGCTGAAACAGAACGGACCTATAAATAATCAAAATATCGACAAAGCCAACACAGATTTTAATCAATGGATAGAACAATCATTAGACAGTGTGCTTCCTAAAACACGCATTTCTAAGAAAAAAGGTCCGAACAAACAGCCCTGGTTCAATTCAGAGCTGAGACTCCTTAAACAGGAGTGTAAACGAGATGAAAGACAATGGCGAAAACTTTTTGATGAGGAGAAAAAAATTAAATACAAACTCACAATCAAGAAATACAAGATGGCACTCAACGCAGCCAAATCCACCTTCTATGCCGAAAAAGTTGAGAAATCCACCAATGCTCTGAGAGAAATGTTTTGAATAGTAAAAACGCTGATTAAGGCCCTTGACCCCCCTACATCCGAACTTTCCCCGGAAGAATTTGGTGCTCGTTGCAACGAACTAGCAAACTTCTTTGCCACGAAAATTGAAAAAATCCTACTTTCCCTCCCCCCATCCCCAGTAGTAGAGCGCAATCCCCCATCGAGGGACGATATCAATTCCACCTCACCTCATTTAGCATTTTTTCACCCCCTCAGTGATGAACTTTTCCCCTCCCTTTTCAACTCCATAAAGAGTGGTTCCCCTCTTGACCCCGCCCCTATGTCCATCTTGAAATTGGTCCTTCCCCATGTTAGTAGAAACATCATTGATCTTGTTAACACCTCCTTGGACTCTGGGATAGTACCCCAAGATTGGAAACTAGCCATGGTAAAGGCCTTGTTAAAAAAACCAAATCTTAACCCTGATGACTTCTCTAATTACCGCCCCATTTCCCTCCTCCCCGGTATCAGCAAGCTTGCTGAAAAGTGGGTCAACAAACAACTGGCATCATATTTGGAGTCTCAAAACCTGCTCCATCCCACACAAACAGGCTTCCGAAAAGGACAGGGAACTGAAACAGCTTTGCTGAGGGTGGTTGAGGTATCCAGGAGGATTCTGGACGCAGGTGGCAGCGCGGCCATTATCCTCCTGGACCTCAGCGCCGCCTTTGACACGGTTAATCACCGTGTCCTACTCGCCCGCCTAGAAAGAATTGGAGTCACAGGCAAAGCTCTTGAATGGCTTGAATCTTTTCTCAGTAATAGATTCTTCAAGGTCTTCTCAGATACCAACTGCTCCCTCCCAATACCATTACAGTGTGGGGTGCCACAGGGCTCTTCCCTTAGCCCCACACTGTTTAATGTGTATATGGCCCCCTTGGCAGAGGTAGTAGCCCCCTTCGGAATCCAATTGGTGAGCTACGCTGATGACACCCAGCTAGTAGTCTCCCTCAACCAGACAGACTCCCCTCAGAACAATCTCTGTAGCTGCCTGGGTGAAGTCGCAGGATGGATGGATGCCTCCCATCTAAAACTGAATGGAGGAAAAACCGAGCTGATGTTGCTCGGAAGAAAGGCCTCCTTTAACACCCCCTCTATGTGGCCTTCCTGCATGGGACCCGGGCCCACCCCCAAAATGGAGATAAAAAGCCTAGGGTTTTGGCTCGACACGGAGCTCTCTTTTAAAACTCAGGCAAAAAAGACAGTGGCTACGTGCTTCGGTCTAATAAAAACCATCCGGAAAATTCTTCCCCAGCTACCGGAAACTGCGAAGAAAACCATAGTCCAGTCCCTCATTCTATCCAGGCTGGACTATGGAAATGCTCTCTACTTAGGAGCCCCCACCTCAGTCATCCGCCAACTGCAGATAGCTCAAAACTCCGCAGCAAGGCTACTCACCGGAACCAGCCGTCGTATCACCGCAGCCCCTGCATTAAGGGCCTTACACTGGCTCCCAATAAAGGAGCGAATCCATTTTAAGACTCTTTGTCTGGTCCATAAAACTCTCTATGGGAACGGCCCCCCCATTCTGAAGGATATGATCAGACCATACATTCCATCTAGGCACCTTCGCTCTAACCATCAAAATCTCCTTATAACGCCCAGGACCAACAAAGCCCGGTCTGGGGACCGCCTCTTCTCCCGAAATGCAGCAAAACTGTGGAACGCCCTACCGCTATCACTTCGTTTAGAACCCAGCTTGCTGGTGTTCCGAAAACAACTAAAAACAGCATTGTTTCCTAGGCCATAAACCAGTCTTCCCCATCTTCTAATCTCTGCATCACCTTCTATCTATCTTCAAGCGCTGGGATGCTTCCGAGTAGCCATGCGCTATATAAGAGCCTTCCAATTCCAATTCCAATTCTCTGAGGATAATGTAGTTCATTGAGGCGATGGCATACGTGCTGATGAGGTCGGCGATGGATTCTCTGAACTGTGGGCGGGGGCCGGGGGTCTGTAGATGTGGGTTCCTCTGAGGGTGGTATTGTTGTTGGCATGGATCTGGAAGTGTGGGCATGTTGTGTGCTATGTTGTGGGCATCTTCGGTGCTGGTAGAGACTCTGATGGTGTCCCTGTGGATAATGGCGATTCCAGAGGAAGGTGGCGGTAACGGAGGAGACACAAAGGGGAGCAAGAACACAGCGAGGGTGAATGGGACAGAAATACAGAGGCAAAAACAAAATACAGAGGCAGGCATAGTCTGGCTAAAATACAATAGCGCTAGAATACAATCGCGCTAAATAGTACCAGGCAAGAAAATGAAGCACACGATCAGGGGAGGCTCAAACCCTTTTCCGGAGGGCTGTCTGGACGCAAGGTGGCCCAGAGGACCGCTGAGCTGCGGGGGAGAGTGCTGTCCAGTGACCAAGGTCTGTGGACTCACGCGCACTCCCCCGCAGAGGTCGGCATTTGAAGGGGTGGGGGGAGGGACAAGCAGCTGGGAGGCGGGAGCGGGGTGGAAGGGGAGAGGTCAGAGGAATGTGGCGGTAACGGAGTAGACACAAAGGGGAGCGAGAACACAGCGAGTGTTAATGGGACAGAAATACAGAGGCAAAAACAAAATACAGAGGCAGGCATAGTCTGGCTAAAATACAATAGCGCTAGAATACAATCGCGCTAAATAGTACCTGGCAAGAAAATGAGGCACACAAAAAGGGGAGGCTCGAACCCTTTTCCGGAGGGCTGTCTGGACACAAGGTGGCACGTAGTACCGCTGAGCTGCTGGGGAGAGTGACGTCCAGGGACCAAGGTCTGTGGACTCACGCGTGCTATAGTTTAAAGGCCAAATATTGATGACCCAGAATTATTAGAAATGTTTTCCCTTGAGCTTCTGGACTGGGTGGAGAACTGAACATAATGGGCGATTTTAATTATGTAATTGATTATGACATTGTCTCCACTAATCGTAAAACTACCCTCCGCATGTCCAGGACTAAGACATCAGTTTACTACCTGATCCAGCTACATGGGCTTTGTGATGGATGGAGGGCCATATACCCAGTTAACCCTGGGTATACATTTTATTCATGCCAACATAAACACTATTCTGGGATCTATATGTTTTTGTTGGGAAGCCTTTATTAGCAAACGCAGACATAGAAGTATGCCCCAGTATTGTATCTGATCATAACCCACTTTTAATGACATTTTGTCTTATTAGGGCTAGAGCAAGTCGCAATAAGTTTTCATTTACCCGTCATCTTTTGTCTAACAATGACTATGTAAGTTATACTTTTGATTTATTAAGGACATTTCTTATGACTAATACAGACACAGTGGCACCTTCAGTTGTTTGGGATACAATGACGACATTTATACATGGTATTACACTGCAGCATATCATCAAGCAAAACAGAGCCGCTTTGGAGGCTGCTCGTTTATTGCACCAAAACAATTCTCTAACTTGAAATTTTACACGCTGAGATGATTGCTCAAGGTGGCACGGATGAGCAGGTCACTTTTCTTCCACTGACTGAAAAATAATCTGTGTCTAGGCATAATTTAAAAGAACAAATAGCAGCTAGGTATGTCAAGAAGAAAGCTCTACAATACGAATGCAGGGATAGGGTTGATCGAGTCTTTAATAGACAATCCAAATGTACGATCCAATCTATTAAAGGTATGGATGGTATGATCTATAAAAACCCTGAATCTACTATGAAGCACTTCTCTCCGTTCTATTAGCAGTTATACTATCAGCCTTGTGTAATTAGTCAATGCAAGATTATGACATATATTCATTGGTGCAAGCTGCCCCATTTAGAGGAAGATCAGGCCGGTGTGCTAAAGGTTGAGTTCTCCATCGGCAAGGCAGAGGCTGCTCTGGCAGCTCTCCCTTCAGGTACAGTGGCAGGGGAGGATGCTCTGCCCATGGAGTTTTATAAAGTATTCAAGGATATAATAGCTAGTGAATTTTTAAAGGTGACTCAGCATATCTATGATGGAGGAGGTCCCGGACACTTGGAATGTATCTAATATTATGGTATTTCTGAAGAAAGGTAAGCCTCTTGAGGACATTGTGCTTATTGACCTATCTCCCTGATCAACTCTGATGCTAAGTGGTTCGCTATGATTTTAGCTATAACACTTGCCCCTCTTCCCCTGATGCTAGTCTCCAAACAACGCGGTACAAAAGGGGGTGGTGATGGACGGAGCACCTGAACCAATCAAACACTCACACCCAGTCAACAGATCTGGGTTTAATCCATTACCGTTCTTTAGCCCACTCTGCCACCCCAGTTCAGACATGGCCATATGCAAATCAGTCTGACCCTGTGCCTCATGGGAACAGTCCAGCCCGAACTGCCAAGCCAAGCCTTCCCTGGCCAGGAAACAAGCTTCCGGGGACCGGTTTCTGGCATTTTAGCCGTCTTCAGCCCGGCTTGCTTGAATCCAGTGGCAAAGTGACCTAGGGACTCAATTCAATTCAAAAACTTTATTCGATCATTTGTTAATAATCATAAAAGTACATACATACATAGATAGTTAAAAACATATAGGTACAGCAGATTTTAGAACATTCATAAATCAAAAAACATATTATTCCTCCAGCGTACCGACTTCAAGATAAATACAGCAGTAAAAAAACAGATGTCCTGCGACCCAAGACCAAATAAAATTCTCATAGCAGATACAATTGTGGATACATTATATTTTTTAAAAAGTGGTTTCAAGTATATTTTACGGAGATGAAGATAAAAAGAGCATAACAATAGAAAGTGCTCCGGGCTTTGCTTTGTAGTCCCATCACATGGACAGGGGGCAGTAGTGTAAGTTTTCATATGAGGATACGCAACAAGCAAATGAACAGTCCCCATCCGCAATCTTGTCAAAACATATTGGTGGGAACGAATAGTAACCATTTTAAGGTATCCTGCGAATCCCGATTCTGCCATGTTATACCTATCATAAAAAACATGTGTAGAAAACTTAGAGGTAGCTACATTACGCTTTACCATACTGGCCCTCAGGAATTCGTGTTTAAGCTCAGTCTTTGGGATGTCTATAGCACAAAGTGGATTATCACACACTGCAAGGTTAAAGACATCTTTAAATTCACGAATAATATAATTAAGCCATATAGATCTCCATACTATCAGTGGTCTTAAATTGATCAAATCAGAAAGATGTTCCAATCCAACCTCCTGATGGATCAATTTAGTTGAAGCAGAGGGTGGTAGACACAAAAGTTTTTTAACAAATTTATTTTCCTCCACGTGGAGCATGTTATGGTTACAATGGCCCCATATACCTGAGCCATAAAGGGCCAGGGCAGCGCATTTATGACGATATAAGTACAACATATCGGGTATCCGCCTAGAACCTAGCTTGGATGCAAACTTAAATATGCCAAAGGAACACTTGGCCATTTTGGCTCTTACATTGGTCATTTCAGATGCCCACATCCCCCCACTATTAAAAGTGATACCTAAGTAACAAAATTTGTCAACCACTTGTATTATTTGATCCATAACTGTAAAAGGTCTTAGATTTTTAACTTTCTTACCGCAGGCCATTATAAAAGTTTTTGAATTGTTTATTTTTTAATTTCCTCCCATTAATAAAATCCACAAATTTGTCCATGAGTTTTTGCAGCCCAAGAGGGGTTCTCGAAATCAGAACCGCGTCATCCGCATAAAGCAATATCGGAATGGAGAGGCCGTCGGCGGTCGGTGCGTCAGCATTGACTGCCCATAGTTCAAACTCAATTGCATTGATAAAAAGGGAGAAAAGAAGGGGAGCGAGGACACATCCCTGCCTAATACCAGAACCTACAAAAATACTCGGTGTACACTCTCCCGATTGCCCATAACGTATTTTCGCCGACAAGTTCCTGTATAATTGGGCCAAGAAATAAATTATTTCTCGTGGTGCTCCCATATCCAGTAGGGTTGACCACAGAAGACCATGGTCAACTAGATCGAAAGCACTGGAAAGGTCAGCAAAGCAAAGAAACAACGAGCCTTGTTTTGCGCGTGTATATTTGCCTATGATGAGGTCCAGGTTTATGCACTGTTCTATTGTGCCTAATCCCTTACGGAATCCAAATTGGGAGTCCGCAAGTATTCCTTTTTCTTCAACCCAGTCCTCCAAACGCCTCAATAATACCCTACTCATAATTTTTAGGGAGGCAGTGAGGAGTGAAATCGGGCGATAGTTTTGTGCCTCTCCTCTCGCTCCTTTTTTGTAAACGGGGATAATGATGGACTCCCCCCAGGCCTGTGGAGCCGTTGTCATTGCTGCTGCATTAAATACCTTGGTCAGCAGCGGACTCCAAATGGAAACCTCGGATTTATAGAGATCGACGGGTACCCCGTCGGGGCCCGGTGCCTTCCCCCCCCTTGCTACACCGGATGGCAGCGTTCACCTCAGTGACTGTGATGTTAAGAGGTAAGGGGGTGGCAATCATAGCCTCCCTATCACCCCCTGTAGCTAGTCCATCGGGGTTGAAAATACTTGAAAAATGAGCAACCCATTGTTCTTCGCTCACCTGAGCAGACAATACCGGGGCTTCTTCATTTTGAAGAAAGGGGCTATTGACCGTGGACCTAAAAAGCTTGGTATCCTTAAGGTCCACTGCCTTTGTCAGATTGTTCCAGGCCTCTTCCCTCAATTCCTGTTTCCTGGCCTTCAGGTGGGTTGTGTATTCCCTTCTCAGGGCCCTGACTACTTCCTTATCCCTAGGTTTACAACAAAGAGCGGCTTTAAGGTTTTGTAAGGATTTTGTGCATTCCTTATTGAACCATCCACTATTGGTCCTAGGTCCTTTAGGTTTTGTACCAGTTAAGATTTTTGCAATATTTTTATGCTTGTTTCCGGTCCAGGGAAGACTTGGCTTGGCAGTTCGGGCTGGACTGTTCCCATGAGGCATAGGGTCAGACTGATTTGCATATGGCCATGTCAGAACTGGGGTGGCTGAGTGAGCTAAAGAATGGTGATGGATTAAACCCAGATCAGTTGACTGGGAGTGAGTGTTTGATTTGCTCAAACACTGCGTCCATCATCCCCTTTTGTAACGCCGAGTCTCCAAACAACAGCATGGGTTCATACTGGGATGGGACACTAATCGCCACACTAGCCCAGCAATTGTGGAGTTCGATGTTGCAGCGAAATCATATACCAGAATAGTATGATTTTATTAGATGCCAAGAAGGCCTTTGACCACGAGGCCTGGGAATGTATGTGGGCTACATTAAGTGCTTTTGGTATCGAGTATATTCAACTGCTGCAACCAGGGTGGCATATGTTGTGAAGCATTCAAACACATGTTAGATATAATGTGGAACCCAGCAGAGGTATCCGCTATCTCCCCTTATACTCGCTTTGTATATTGAGCAATATTTGCAAACTTTATTCCTGAATGCAGGCTTCCAGCCATTGATGTTCGGTGGTCTTGAGCTCAAACTTACTACATTAGCAGAATGATGTGTCTGTCTTTGCAATAAATCTGATAGCAGCAATTTGGCAGTTTATTAAGGAGGCTGCTGATTTTGGAAAGTTGCCTGGCTATAAGCTTAACATATCTAAGACACAGGTACTATTAAATTTTAGGTCAGATGCCCCAATTTTAGGAGTAATCTAGACTGCTGTATATCTTGGTGTCAAACTATGCTCTCAGGTTGGGGGGCATAATAAAACTGGACTATGAGCCTTTGTTATCTGTTATTGGTATAATGAAACTATGGAACAAACTCCCACTTAGTATTATTGGACAATGCAATATTGTTTAGATGAATATTATTCTGTAATTTCTTTATCTGTTCAAAGCAATCGCATTCCGGGTTCCAGGCTCTTTTTTTCGACGTCTGGAAGATGCTAGTGGAAGTTTTACCTGATTTTATAAACGGGCGAGATGAGCAGTCTGACTTATGAAACTTCTATATAAACGAGGGGTGGTTCAAACTCACTGTTTTTAAGTTATATTTTTTGGCTGCGCTTGTGGGGCAACTGTGTAGTTTATTAATCTCGGAAGATCCAGATCCAGCAGCTTTTAGTTATAAGTTAGAGCTAGGGGTAGAACTCAGGCTCTTTTTTATTGGTTGGGGGACTTAAACTATCACAAGAGGGTTTAGATAAGATTGTGAAGGATGCTATCCCTGTGTGTCAGGAAACACGTAATAAATATTCAATAGCTTTTCTTAATGAAGAAACGTCGCTTTTGGACGACCCTGCTTTCCCACTGATATTCCATGATCCAATTGGAAGGGCCTGGGAGAGATATGGGGTCCAGACTATAGGGCATTTGTACGACTTGAATGGCTTCTGATCATTTGCCGGATTACACGCTAACTACTGGCTTTCTAATCCCTTTTTATTTTAAAATACAAACAACTGAGGGACTACTTTCTGTCAGGATGTAAATACTTGATGGATCCGGAAGGTACAGAGTTAATGTTATGTCTTTATAAAACAGGTAGGAAACTGTCAACAAGCAAGGTATATCAGGATTTCTGTCAGTATGCTACTGATGATAATTAGCTATTGGAATCAAAATGGAGTTGGGTACTATCATCCGACGTTCTTGTCTCAAAGATACAGAGGGCATTGGAAAATGTGGAAAGGGTACACTCCATCAATTTGAAACTACAACAATTCAAGACTTTCTGCCTTCTATATTATACCCCAGAAAGAATTTCCAAATGGGGTGCCAATGTATCTATGGATAAAATTAGGTACCCTAAATGCAGTCTATACATTGCAGATATGGCACACATGTTTGCTAAATGCCCTGCCCTACAGGACCTATGGACTGGTGTAACTGCATACATTTTCTTTTGTTTCATTATCTTCTAAAAAGATTCTGATGGGAGTCAAGTTTGAACTTTGCCAGGACCCCTGAGAGATGGGGCACTCCTGGATGTGCCCAGTGTCTTGAGGGTGGATATCACTCACTCCTTGGGAAGAACGACGGTGGACCCGCTACACATTCGGGCCCCCATTATGGCCATTTTGATCCTTGACTAGCCAGTATAAATATTTCTTTGCATTATATAAGCACTTTGAACAGAGTGACTAATCAATGATGGTCCTGTTGAATGCCCTGGAACCCCTTTGGGGGCCAGCTAATGGGCAGAAACATGTTGACCACTGAGAGGGGTATATTTGGTTAACAATCCCGGTCCTCTTTTTACCTCTACCCCTTTGGACCTACAGAATAAAGATATTTTGGCCCTCTGGCGGTAGTTTTAACAAACACCATATATTATATTTTTTCAAGCTTTCTGTCCCTCACTGGCTCTATTTCCATCGCTCATCAAAACACCTCTGCTCCTCCCCCTCTTGGGAGTTGTAGCCCACACCATGGACCTTGCAGTCCGGGTGGAGGAGGGGACCCTATGATGAAGCAAGTCACTCTTGAGTGAGTGAGGGTTCTCGCCCTTAAAAAGGATTCCTTCAATGTAAACAATTTCATTGCATGACACACTTACTGATTATTTTGATAGGGTATAGTTTCAGGCAGTGTTATAGCCTCTAGCCCTCTTTGTATCACAATACCAGGTGTACTTGAGTGTGAGTTACAGTCCGGTTATCAAGTGCCTAATGACAGTAATGATAGCCCTTCCCCGGTTATGTGTTGCTCGGGCATGGATCTCTGCTGCTCCCACATCAGGCATCAGATTGGCAAGCACTTCTGAGATAAATTTATGAGTCTGAGCTAGCTTTGGCCAGAGCTAAAGGCCCCTCCTTTTTGAGCAAGTTTGATAAAACTTGGGTGGGCCTTTGCTGAGATGTATTGATTTGTAATGCTGAGTGATTTTGTTCTCTTTATCTGATTGTCAACTTAGTGGCCTAATTATGTTTGTCTGCATATGGGATATATTAGTTCTCAATCATACTACAGTAGTTAATGTTTCATATCTGCTGGTGCATGGGCTTCCATTATATTTTTTTACGAATATTTATTTTTATTTAATTTTTTTAATTTTTTGAAAACCTTTATTGTGAAGAATAAGGCATACAAATATGGGCCTACAACCATGCAGGCCGGCCACGACACATTATGAAAATCACATAAATGAAGAAGGAGGTGTCCCGGTAGCGCCCAGCATTGTGCAAGCAAGCAGTTTGGTCTGAGGAATGCTGAGCACAACCACGGAAAACAGGATCAAAGAAGGTTAATTTTTTTATAATAGGGAGTATAGCAGAGCAATTGCAGTTTGTAATCATCTGAGTTCCCCCAGCAGGCTACGAACTAAGCGTCAGGACAGAAAGGCATCAATAAGGATGGAGTGCAGCAACAGTTTACATCAAATAAGGATAAAGACACCACAATACAAATCAGTGCACCCCGTGGCCCGTCGCTAGCCCACCAACCATTTAAGTATCATACTGGTGCAGATCAGAGGAACCAGAACAGCCACAGTGGTTATAATCATCCTCTATACTAGCCTAAATAATAAGAAAAAAAAGGGGGGGGGAAGGGGGGGGGGGGGAAACATTATAAAGAAGAAAAAGAAATAACGCCGCGCCGCTGTATACGCCCCACAGCGAGGAATGCACGCAATGTAACTGAGGAACCCGCTATCGGGTTAGGGCGTGCAAGTCATAATGTATATGCAATCAATACCTTAGAAAGAAGAACAACTCGCCCCTCGTCGCACCTGCAGGCATACCATGGGGGGATACGCACAGATGCGGTGCCCCGATTAAGGGATACAAAAGAGCCATAGAACTAAGTAGAAAAGAACAAATAAGAAGCCCCAACCCACCCACCCCACCCTGCACCCCTGCAGAAGGCTACGGCCTACCCCCCCAGCAGCGTGCCTGTCGCCCTTATTAAGAACCCTAAATATAGAAGAAGTCAGAGAGAAGGAAAGGAACACATGAGGCAAAAACGAAGGGGAACCAAGGGGGGGAGGAGACCATCAATCGAGTCGTTCGGCCCCTGCCACCCGCCTTCCCACACATTTATGCAACATTTAAACGAGATCGACACAGTTCAGGTATCAAAAACCTTCAAAGGGATCGCCAATATTATCGTAATTAGGGGCATTCTTCATCTCCATCAGTAACCAGTTGTTCTCCGAGTTCAGTCCGGCTCACCCGTCCCGTCCTAGTCATTGCCACCATACAAGACAGAGTAGTGGGCAGCAAGCATTTCAAGGTGGGGAAGTCACTCGATCGGATCAAAAGGGAACAAGGGTGTAGGCCAGAGGATCCCAATAACCAGCAACAAAGGAAGAGCTTCTCGCGGCAGTCCATACTATATATTAAAGACGACTGGAGCAGCAACCAGTATGGATGCAGTCTCGCCGTACAGTAGAGGAAGGCATCCCCCGCAAAGGTACAACAGGACCTCACCAAGGCAGATCGAAGCTACCTGGAAATTCGGGGCCTCAGCAATACAGTCCTGTCAATGTACGGTGGCAGCACTCCCTGCAGCAGCTGAAGGGGACGAAACAGCGCTCGTTGGAAGTCGAGCCGTGTTCATGAGGGGTGGCCCAACAAACATGGCGGCAGACCGTCTATCCTGCACAGGGGCGGCGGGGGCCATGGCCGCATGTAAAGATCGCAGAGCGTTAAGGACATCGCCAAGCGTGGGCTCACGCTCACAGGACCAGGCCCCCGTGCACTGCAGCAACACAAGTCCGACGTCCTGAGTAGATCCTTGAACCAGGGCGTCGGCCGCCATCTTGCGGGTCCAGCCGCGTCTTCACACTCCTCACCCCCGGAGCGGGGTCTCAAAACAGGGCCGCAGGTGGAGTTAACCCGAGCCCCAAAAAAGGCAACCCGGGTGCAGAAAGGAGAGCCACCAAAAAAGGGGTCCGCCGGTGCCGCACGCCCCGTGGGCGCCACACGCCACCTCCGGGCGCAGGGCTTCAAGATGGCCGGACCAGGCAACAAAGGGGGGTAACCTCCGGCACGGTCTTCCCCCATCCATGGCGTGCCACGCCCTACCTCGGGGCCCTCCGGCCGCTGGACCGGGTCCGGTCAGTCTCCACCGGCATCACCGCACAACGGCCTCTCCCGGCCGACCCCTCTCCTCCACCAGGGGCCGCCGCCAACGCCGCCACTCCAGCCGACCCACGCAGGCAATTCCCTGGTCTCTGCACCAAGAAGGTCCCAGACCAGGCAGGAGCTCAGCTTCGGATCCGCAGCTCGCAGGAGCCCCCGGGACAAACGGTGAGTATGAGCATCGCTTCACCTTTCCATCACCGCCCGAATGTGTCGTCTAGGGACAGGATATTAGGCAGGATATGTGTGCTGGGCAGGTAAGCTAGCGGAGCCGAGCTACACTGGGGCCATCACGGTCCCGAGCTTGGCTCCTCCCCACGAATATTTATTTTTGATTATTTTTGCATGGAAGTTTTCTGATTGAAAAAATAAAAAAAATATTTGAAAAAAATAAACATTTCTACAGCATTTAAAGCATTTTTAAAGTGCAATTCTCATACAGTGAATACGTTGTTTTTGTAAATTCATACTCATTTCTCCCAATAGAAGCATGCATATACTTGCGACTCCCTCGATGGCCTACCTCCTCTGCCCTTCCCTAGGACCTTCATGCCTCCTCCTCTTGTTCCCCCTTGGTCCTCCTTCTTTCATCATTAGTCATGTGAGTACTTCCTGCCCAGGAGCTGCATCTGGTGATCAGATGGCACGCTGACCTCCCTACTTGGAGGGACATCCTCTCTCTCTGCTTCATTACACATATCCGCACAGGCAGGAATACTGCGAATGTGTGTTTATTTTGTATATTGAAATTAAAGTAAACCTCCATTAGAGTTGCATGAATAAACTTTACTGCCACTGCGAGTTAAGTGTGTATATTTTTTCTAATACTTCCACTCTGGGTAAACTTAAGTAAAACTTACAAGTAATACTTTTAAAAATGAGAAGAACATGAAAAAGGCGGTTTGAAACGGAAAACAAATGTAAAGAATTTTTCTGCTGTGTTTATGCTGCGTAATTCATTCCACTAAATGTGTCAAATGCGTGCATTAATTTACAGAAACCCTCTAATTTGTGAATTAAGTATCCAGTGTGAAATGCTTTGCAACTTTTGGAAATTTGACACTCTGTATACTATATTTCATACACTTTGTGAAAACAAATCATCTTGGGTAATGAACCATGTATTTATATATAGATATGTATTTTATTTTAGTACAATTGGCTTGTATTCTTTATAGATGTAATGCTTTTTCGTAACCAGGACAGAAACTAAAAAGAAGCATTTTACAATGCACTTCACTTGGTTTTATGTCTGTTTTCACATCTTTATTTCCTCGGTTTTGCACAAGGCCAATGTACAGAGGAAACCTCTGCGCCAGAAGCTCTTGGCATGGAGTATGAAGAGGTACTTTGATCCCACAAAAAACCTTGCTTTTCATCATGTTGCATTCAGCACCTTGTCACATCCTTCTTAAATCTTTTCCCATCTCACTTTCAAGAATGCTTCTTACCTACTGTTCACCTTTTGGCTCTTCTATTCTGAAAGCCTAAAGGCACAAACTGCCAAAAGAGATGCAACGGGATGTGATCTGTAATTAGAGCCTCTGTCCTATTGTTTCTTTTACAAAGCTCGTCATTATGTCAAAAATTCAGTTTTTGGATAGCGTTCCATATTTCAATTTCTTAAGTACATGCCCAGCAGATGATGCTTGAAAGCTGACGTCAGAAAAAATAAATGCTCTAAACACTAGAACTTTAAAATGAAATTTTAGAACAAAATCTAACACACAAATATATATATATATATATATATATATATATATATATATATATATATATATATATATATATATATATATATATATATATTCACTGAAAAAAACATAGGTTTCAGGCCTTATATAATTAGGAATGAGCTTTTAAAAAACCTTTGAAATTCACTCAAAAAACTATAAGTTTTAGGGGTGTTATAGTTAGCTAGACATTTCACTCATAGAAAACCATTGAAATTGCTCCTATATAGTTAGTTGTACTAACTATATTTCGCACACCCGCAATCCACTGCTGATGATGTCACATATTAAATCATTCATGACATGGTCAGTGATATCACTGATGACATATCAAACGACATCACTGATGACATCATCTAGTGAATGTGGTTTGCTTCGTTATTTAAATATGCATTATATATATAGTAATTTGCATTGAAGAATGAGTGGATATATATAAATAAATATTTGGATGGAGGATTTAGTAGCAGTGTAATTGACTGTTTACTTGACCAATTTATAGTGTCTCACTAAATATAGTGGATAGTGACTAAACTGTGTGAATATTAAGCATAGGCGAATTTTGCGAATCCCGCGTTCGCGAATTTTGCGGATTTGCGAACTAGCAATCTGCAAAATCCGCGAATTCTCGCGAATTTGCGGATTTTTTTTTTGTGTTCGCGTGCTTTTCTGCCAGGTCGCGAGGGTTTTTGTACAATTTCGCAAACGCGAACTTACCTGTTGGGTCGCAAGTTTTGCGAACTTGTTGTTTCTACGTGTCCAGCCTGTTTGGGACACTCTTCTTCATCACTGCCACCCTCTGTCACCACATGCCACCCACTGGCTCACCCATGCCACCCTCTGTTTCATCACAGCACCCTCTGGTTGTCCAGTGTACATTATTGTGGCAAAGCAAAGCACACCTTCCCTGCCTCAAGTGACCTGAATTAATTTGGGGCTGATTAATGTGTCACAGAATATTTTTTTAGCTGGCACCTGCTTCCTTAGTGCTTCCTGATTAGTGATCTTTTGCACTTGCTAAGTGCTTTCATTGTTGCAAAATTAGTTACAACACCTGCCCTGCCCCAACTGACAATAATGAATTAGGGGCTGATTAATGTGTCACTGGATTTGAACTTCCAGCCTGGCTCCTGCTTGTCTCCCTTAGCTGTAATTCAGGACCTTTGTGGCATATGTGTAACTATTCTGAGGGTCAGAGCAGGGTCACATAATAGTTGCAAGTAGGCAACTGAACTCTCGAGGGGCCCCTCAGGAAGCACTACAGGAAATGGCTACTAATGATGAGCTTGAACTTTTCAACCTGGTAAGTAGTTTCAGTTTTGCTAAGATCGTAGTTCTGCAATTTAGCGCTTATTCGCGGGGCGCGAAGTTGAACTGGGAAGCCGCGAACTCACGCGAACAGTGCGAGCAAGCCATAAAATCCGCTGCTCGCGGATTTGCGGATTTTGCGGGAAATTCGCGAATCTCGCGGATCGCGAATTTACCGAAAATCCGCAAAATCCGCGAGCGGAACGGATTTTCCGCCCATACTTAGTGAATATCTGTATCACTTTGTTAGTTGTTGTGTAAACTGGTTCTACAGTTGTTTACTAGCTATGTGAAAGTCTATATTAGTTATTGATTAGTTAACTGAGTATTTGTATGGGAGAGTGAAAGTGTGTGTGGTTCGGTGGGGTGTGTGTGACTGTCCAAAGATGTGTGAATAGTTGATTCAGTGGATATATGAAGTTAAAATTACATGTTCTAACAGTTTGGGTGAGTGAATCTCTTTATGGGTGTGGTGATGAGCAAATATATTTCTCAATGGTACATGTCCAACAAACTAGAAAAATAAAAGGCAGTGTATGTGTCAGTTGTTGTGTATAAATAAGTATACATAAGACTCAATGATTGTGTGAGTGACAGTATGAATAACTGTATACTTGTAATAATGATTTTATAATTCACTAAGTATGACTTACTCTCTAACTGAATAGATGAAGTGGTGTTTGTATAAGTGTGTAGCTAAGTAAATATGCAAGTATGATCCATTGTTTGCATAAGTGAGTAGGATAACTTCATATGTGAATAGGATGTGTGCTGTTGTTTAATGTTGTTATAGGTGTATAAGTATTTTTGATAGTGTTCTATTTTTCATTGACAGCATGTATGAGTGAATCTACAGGTAAGTGGTTAGATGTGTGTATACGTCTTTGAATCAATGAGTGGGTTTTTAGATACTTGTATTGCTGTGACAATGGATTCAAATATGATACTCTGTATTTTACAAAGAGTGATGAAAGATTTTACTAGTGTATGAAAAGGTGTATGTGATTGTCACGTGGATGATGTCATCAGTGATGTCATCAGTGATGTCATTTGAGATGTCATCAGTGATGTCACTGACAATGTCATGAATGATCTAATATGTGACATCATCAGCAGTGTATTGTGGGTGCGCGAAATATAGTTAGTACAACTAACTATACAGGAGCAATTCCAATGGTTTTGTATGAGTGAAATGTCCAGCTAACTATAACACCCCTAAAACGTATAGTTTTTTGAGTGAATTTTAAAGGTTTTTAAAATGCTAATTCCTAACTATATAAGGCCTGACACCTATGGTTTTTTGAGTGAATTTCAAAGGTTTTTTAAAAGCTAATTCCTAACTATATAAGACCTGAAACCTATGGTTTTTTCATTGAATTTGCAAGGTTTTTTAAATGCTAATTCCTAACTATATAAGGCCTGAAACCTATGTTTTTTTCAGTGAATTTGCAAGGTTTTTTAAATGCTAATTCCTAACTATATATGGGCTGAAACCTATGGTTTTTTTCATTTACTTTCTAAGGTTTTTTAAATGCCAATTTTTAAATGTATTAATTTTTATTTTTTTATATTGATTTACTAAATTTTTGCAGGCAGGTGTTCAGAGGGCACGCCCCCTTTTTCCAACACTCTGCAGTGCAACCCCTGGCAGATTTGCAGAGGAGGAACTAACTCCCCTTGCATACTAGGGGTCCCTGGGGGGCAACTAGTCCACCAGGAGTCTCCAGTATAAGCCAGTGGGCTGCATTGCAGAGAGGTGTAATGAGGCCACACACTTTTTTACACCTCTCTGCAACGCAGTCCCCGGGCATGTTTGCAGAGGGGGAAATACCCCTTGCATACTGAGGGTCCCTGGGGAGCAACTAACCCACCAGGAACCTCCAGTATGCACCAGGAGGCTGCTTTGCTTTGCCCCGGAGGGCGGCGGTCCCCGGGGCAGTGTGGGGGGATTGGGCACACCCCACACTTCTTTATCACTATGCCCCGCGATTTGGTCCCCCTTGGGGGTAATTTTTAAATAAACATACCAGGATTTGAAAAAAAACATTTTTGGCCTTGGGGTTCCTTGTGGGACCCCCTGAGCAGGTCTAGGGGGTCAGGGTGCTTCTACCCTGCCCCCCTTTTTTTCCAACATTTGTTTTTCCGCTTTCTTGTGCCTCGGTCTACCTAGCACAAGATGAATGCCACCAATTCCTAGTTAGAAGTGTTGACAGCCAATGAGCATGCTGCTTTCCTGTGAAAGGCATGCTGATTGGCTGCGACTGTCTGTCAACACTCCAAACCAGAAAGTGTTAGCAGCCATCTTGTGCCTTGGTAAAACCAAGGCACAAGAAAGCAGTGAAACAAAGGTGCACGCAAAAGGGGCAGGGCAGAAGCACCCTGACCCCGAAGGCCACCCCCCCCAAATTTATTTTGGGAAAAATCGCGGGGTGCGTGCACCCCCGTGATTTTTCAAAAAAAAAATATTTTTTTTGGCCTGGGGGGTCCTTGTTGGACCCCCTGAGCAGGCCTAGGGGGTCAGGGTACTTCTACCCTGCCCCCTTTTTGAGTTCTACACATTTGTTTTTCTGCTTTCCTGTGCCTCAGTCTACCGAGGCACAAGATGAATGCCAACAATTTCTGTTTTGGAGTGTTGACAGACAGTGGCAGCAAATCAGCATGCAGCTCGTACTCGGGAAGGTGCAGAGTACAGTAAGCTTACAGTGCACTCACGGTGCAATGCCTATAGATATATATATTTTTCACATTCGATTTTCTCAGAAACTACTGGAGCGATTTACACCATTTAAACAAAAGACTCTGCTGCGTACCAGTCTCTACCATTTTGCCAAGATTGGTTTAATTCCGTTCATCGGTTCGGGCTGTACCCTTGTCTAGATGTCTTATGGAAAACTGCATGGAGAAAACACGTTTTGGGACCCCCCCGTTTTTCTCGGCCCCCGCTTCATCTCGTACATTCATTATCCGACTATAAAGTTACTCCCAATAGAATGTTGCGGATTTCCTATGGAAACAAGGTCCTAACTATATATACCTACTGGCGATATATATATATATATATATATATATTCACTGAAAAAAACATAGGTTTCACACCAGTTATAGTTAGGAATTAGCATTTAAAAAAACAAATAAATTCACTGGAAAAACCATAGGTTTCACACCAGTTATAGTTAGCTGGAAATTTTACTGACATAAAACCATTGAAATTCCCATGTTATAGTTAGTTGGACTCACTATAACTTGCGCGCCTGCAATGCACTGCTGATGACGTCACATATTACATCACTCATGACATGGTCAGTGACATCACTCATGACATCACTGATGACACCATCCAGTGAATGTGTGTCTTTCTGAAAAATAAATATGTTTTATTTATGTATATGTAAAGGTTGATGGAAGAATAAATGTTTGAATAAGTGTCTAATGGATGTTTTTTTTTTAATTGATTGGTTAACTGGCTTAGTGTGTATATGTGTGTGTTAGTGAGTGAATGACTGTCTCACTAGTGTCTTTATCAGTAACTACATATGTTTTAATCTAGTATATGTGAGTATTGATGTATATAAGTGAGTATATGTGAGAGTGAGAGATTGAAAGAATTCTTGTTTAAATAAGTATGTGTTTCTATAAGTGATTGTTTAAGAGAGTAAGTATGTGTAAGTTTCCGTAGAAGTAAGGTGGTAGTGTGTGTATAGCTGTATATGCAAATAAATGGATGATCAATAGTTTATTTGCATGTGTGATTGTGTGTGTGAGTAACTTTTGGATGACTGTCGGTGTGTAACAGGATGTATAGGTGTTTCACTACATATGATGAGTGAATATATGTATGAGTGACTATATAGAACTGTTGGTGAATGAGTGGATGTGTATATAGATGGTGGTATTACTGATTTGGTTGTTGAAACTGGTATGGGTATCTCTATTTTTTTGAAAATTTTACTTTCTATTTTTGAATATGTGTTTCAAGGGTTACATTACACTGAAAGGAGGTCTGTCACTCTGTCACAAAGATGGTGTCATGAGTGATGTCACTGACCATGTCATGAGTGATGTAATATGTGATGTCATCAGCAGTGCATTGCAGGCGCGCAAGTTATAGTGAGTCCAACTAACTATAACGTGGGAATTTCAATGGTTTTATGTCAGTAAAATTTCCAGCTAACTATAACTGGTGTGAAACCTATAGTTTTTTCAGTGAATTTAATAGGTTTTTTTAAATGCTAATTCCTAACTATAACGGGTGTGAAACCTATGGTTTTTTCAGTGAATTTATTTGGTTTTTTAAATGCTAATTCCTAACTATATATAAGGCCCCAAACCTATGTTTTTTTCAGTGAATTTCAAAGTTTTGTTAATAGCAAATGTCTATAGCTATGAAATGTAATATTTTTGAAAATGAATGAATCCTATATTATATTTGTATTTAAAACAATTTTTTTGATGTATATATATATATATTTTTTTATTTTTTGCCCTGGAGCGCTCCTGGGGCAAGCCCCGGTGAGCGCCCCGGAAAGCGTAGTCTTTTGAAGCGCCCCGGGTCGCGCACCGGGGAGCGTCCCATTAGCGCCAATGCCGCCGCCAAAAACATCATTGTGACGTACCGCGTAGCCGCGTCCACGTGATACGCACGGCGTAAATGCACCCGGAAGCACTCAAGCGCATACGATCGCGCAACGTAAGCATCCAACGTGCACCCGGGCGCGCCCCCGGGCGCGCCCGGGGCCGTGTCGCGTAGGCGCGTCGGGTCATGTGACCTGAAAATAACACTTTTAATTGGTGCTGAACAGTTTTGGTTTCATAATGATGAAACCCCTGGTCTTGTGACCTGAAAATAACACTTCTCATTGGTTCAGGACATTTTTTTTCCAAATGATGAAAGCCCCCACCTTTTTTCCTTATTCTGACTTTGTCCTTTGACTGAGGAAGACCTGTTTTGAAATCTTTGAGGTATATTTTGTACACATTGGCGGTCAAGAAGAAGAGGAGGAGGAGGAAGAGGAGGAGGGGAGGAGGGGAGGAGGAGGAGGTGGCTGGAAGATCACAATACCCCATACCAACCCAAGCCACACATTGTATGGGAGTTTTTTTCCATCCCTGAGGGAAAAAAGAAAGTGAATGCGGCATAGGTGACTTGCCTTATCTGTGACATGGAACTTTCAAGGGGTAACCCAAATAAAAAATATTCATTTGGGAGTAATACCATGATTAGGCACATGCAGCGCAAGCATCCGAACAACTATGCTGCCGCAGAGATGAGAGACCTGGCCAGCAACCCTCCCCAATCTACACCCAATTTACATTCAATAAAAACAGATATTATAATTGATGTATGTACAAGCATATATACACAGCACGCAAAAATAGAGATGGTACCATCTAGTAAACATGACAATTAGTTATGTCTATGTAAAAGAGTATCGACCCAATATATACATGTAAACAGTCCAAATATCAATGTTTTGCAGAAGTTGTTCAGTATGCTCAAGTATAATACAACAGCATTTGTTGAGGGGGGATCTGGAAATGAACTCCCAAGTACTACTCCCTCATCTATATGTTTGAATCAAAAAAATGTATTAATCTGAATAGAGCCCAAGTGGGCCTGTCCCAATGCCTGCTAGAAACATTACAAGTGCAAAAGTGATTGTGCAAAAATAGCAATATAAAGTGCAAACAAGACAACAGATAATTCCTAAAATACAAATCAAGAATTTTTTTTTAAAATCTTATTTTCGTAATTACAGAAAAATACAAAAGAGTCACCACAATGTCAAGATGTTACTGTGTAATGAAAAGTGAAATTGTTGGGATAAGATCCGTAATATATCCGGACAGGTCTATTGGGCAAACTGACAGATCCTAAATGCAGGTGTAAAGGTCTTCCCTGTCATTTAATCCATTTGGATTCTTTGTATTTAGCTCCAATATGTATCTAGTCTCAAGGAGACGGAGTTTAGCCTCACGGTCCCCTCCTCTCATTGAAACGTCCACAGATTCAATAAGAAAATATTGGAGCTTGTCAGGTATGCCTAGATGTTTCTCCTGGAAGTGCCTGGCAACCGGATAATTTTAATTGTGCCCTGAAATTGCACGTATGTTTTGGAGTATCCGTTTGTGGGCGGGCAGTTTAGAGCTGCCCACATACTGTAGACCACAGTGACACTCCAACACATAAATGGCGTATTCAGTCTTGCAGGTAAGCCACTTGGAAATGGCAATTGGATTTTCAGGGAATGGGCTCTTAAAGTGGGTCCTATTGCTGCCGAACCGACAGGCTTTACATTGGGGACATACTTTAAAGCCCTTCTTAAGTGTCATCCAAGTGGTGGAGGCTCTTGGCTCCAAGGTGTTGCTGACCAATGCCTTCGACATGGAAGGAGATTTTTGGAAGGTGAGCTCTGGTTTGTTGTTCACTATGTGTCCAATTACTGGATCACTTTGAACCAGGTTCCAGTTATTATATAGAATTTTCCGAAGGGCCCCATGCTGCCGGTTAAACGTCAGAATGACTCGTGGGGAACTTGTTTTAACCTCCCCTACCAAGGAGACATTCGTGTGGATGTTTCTTACTTTGGGAATCAGAGCCTCCTGTCTGCTAACTGAATTGGAACGCTTGATAGCTTTAGTGAGACTGACATTTGAATAACCTCTGGCAAGAAAACGTAATCTGCATGCCTCCTGTTCAGCCGCACATTCGGCATCCGTGCTGCAGATTCTTATGATCCGGAGCATTTCCCCGAAAGGAATGCTCCGAATCAAATGAGCCGGATGTTGGCTATTAGAGTGTAATATAGTGTTTCCTGCGCTGGGCTTTCTGTACAGTCTTGTATTCAGGGTGTTACCTTCTACAAATACCTCAACATCCAAAAAACATATAGAATTAGAACTCATATTAGAAGTAAAATTTAGATTAATAGTGTTTATATTAATCAGATCCACAAACGCTCTAGCACTGTCAGCACTTCCCTTCCAAATTATAAAAATATCATCAATGTAATGTAAGTACAAAACAATGTTGTTAGAAATAAAGTTGTGGTGTTGGCCGACTAGGACCTGTTCCTCCCATAGCCCTACGTGTAAACACGCGTAGCTAGGTGAGAAACAGGCCCCCATCGCCACACCCCTAACCTGATGGTAAATTACGCCATTGAAGATGAAGAAGTTCTGTTTGGGGCACATTTTGGTCATATTCAGCAGCATTTTGTTATGTGCCATCGAATGTGGAGGGCCTTTGTTTAAGAAGTGTTCTAAAGCTTTGAGTCCATCACAATGTTTTATTGAGGTATAAAACAATTTTTTTAATGTATATATATATTTTTTACATTTTTTTTGCCCTGGAGTGCTCCCGGGGCGCACCCCGGTGAGCGCCCCGGAAAGCGTAGTCCTTTGAAGCGCCCCAGGTCGCGCACCGGGGAGCGTCCCATTAGCGCCAATGCTGCGGCCGAAAACATCATTGTGACGTACCGCGTAGCCGCGTCCACATGATACGCACGGAGTAAATGCACCCGGAAGCACTCGAGCGCATACGATTGCGCAATGTAAGCATCCGACGCGCTTACGCGACGAGCACCCGGGCGCGCCCCCCAGCGCGCCCGGGGCTGCGTCGCGTAAGCGCACCGGGTCATGTGACCTGAAAATAACACTTTTAATTGGTGCTGAACAGTTTTGGTTTCATAATGATGAACCCCTGGTCTTGTGACCTGAAAATAACACTTCTCATTGGTTCAGGACATTTTTTTTTCCAAATGATGAAAGCCCCCACCATTTTTCCTTATTCTGACTTTGTCCTTTGACTGAGGAAGACCTGTTT